>NC_070579.1:39076339-39133839 GCF_027409825.1 Scomber japonicus | reverse complement strand
TTTTAACACACTACATTTTTATTCCCATTTTTAATAAAACATATTCTACCAAACTGCTGGACTCTGCTTTCCTATTATTTATGATGGAGGGTGAGTGGAGGGAAGGGTGGTGGTGGGAGGGGGTGAGGGGGCGGAGTCTACTCTTTATTGATGCTGTAGAAATTAAATGATGTCACATAAGTCTTAAAATGACAAAAAGTGTACATGTTAGCATTTTTTCTCCCCCTCTGCTATCTCCCATGTGGTCGACACACTGACATACATTCTCCTCAGCCTTTTTATATCTGACCTGACATCACACACTCTGTGAGATGCGCATGGGAGAGAATGAGTGGATGTGTTCTACAATACTAAATCTAACACTGGGTACACACAGATCTTAATGTTGGAAAGAGTTCAGCATTTGTGAAAAGTACACTCCCTAAAGAGATAATACTTATGTGTGTTGTTTTAAGGACATTGGTCTTTTTCAGAATGCTGTAAACATGTTGAGAATGCTGTTTTGAAAAGAGATGAGACTTCTCACTTTTAAGTAAAAAAGCCTAACATGGAATTGCAAATAATATTGATTATGTTGATTTAAACACAAAATACTTAAAATAAGTCTTTCACAAATACAGTTTACTTTATAGTTTATTTAATTTTTTACAGTTTATGATCTATTACTATGGGTCACTCACAGATGGACATCAGGGGAAAGGTGGGTCTGCCTGTTGCACTTTAAACGCTTTATCCCGCCTCCAGCGCCGTCAAGTACTCCCAGCTCAACGCTCATTGGTTCTCCTGAAGGTCAGTTGAGCGACAGCAGACGCACCGCCAGCTGATTGATCAAGAGCTCGGTGACTAAGCTTCCAGTAGGCGGGATGTTACAGGATACTACGCGCTGACTTGTTTAGATGTTGCGTCAGTCTGACTCTCAGGCCTCTCATTGGTTATTTCTGTGCACCGTAGGGTATCTGTTGGCAAATACCGTTAATCACGTTCATTCCAGCCGCGTCAAGCTGCGCAGAATTAGCGCCGATAACACCGGAGGTAAAACAAATTTAATTTACAATAAAAGCCTAACGCCCGCACTTTTAGAAGAAACTTAGCTATCCGTTACCCTGTGGTTGTGAATACTTTTGGTTGATTATCAAAAATCATGTGTAATGATAACTTTTATGATATATACATTGAGAGTACATGACGCCGTGAGGCATTTCTGCAGGGGAGAAGTCTTTACTGTGAAAGCTGGGACCGGAAGTTGCATTATATTATTACCTAGCTTAATATTATTGAATTGCCTGAATATCAGTGACCCACAGGCACTCCTGCAGCCAGGATGAGGGGTTATAGCACCAGACTGTCAGGATAAACTAGTCTTTAACCATATTTAAAGAAACATCTGCCTTAAGTAAGCCTTATTTTTTAAATACGTTTTTACCGCTCGGGGATTCAGATATTGTTTGAATGGGAATGTCGTCCCGATGATTTCTCACTTATGAGCGGCTTTCACAGTATAACCAGATAGCCTGTAGATAGACCAATTTTTTTCAAACTGTTTTTTTTTTTTTGCTGCTTTCTTTTTGTTGCTGTGTGTATTCTACACCCAACACGCATGGTGCTGTGATATATCCTGTGTGACTAACACTGCAGCGCTGGTGGACAGACGACCTCTCCGGGCAGCAACCTGTTCATCTCCGAAGGATTAACGGTAAACACACCGTTAGCTGTGAGGCTAGCTCACTGTTAGCTCCGTGATGATGGTTCACCTGTCGTTTGACGCATGACTGTTGATATATAAACGCGTAATCTGCTAATTATGCTGTCATATCAAACTGCTGCCAAACCTCATCAGTCGTGAGCAACGTGTAATTGAGTATTTGGCGTTACGTGGTTTGTACAACTCAGAATTCAGGCGAGACGTAAGAACGCCGAGAAAGTATTAATGCTAAAGCTAACGTTACATATACAGACGTGTCATAATTCATTCGCATCCCGTGTAGCGTTCAGGGGCCTCTGGACAATATTGTATTCTGCGGATGCTGAATTTTGTCAGCAGTGATTGAGTGAGATGTTAGTGCCCGCCTCACAATAGGCCTGCCTCATATGATGTGAGTCAGGACATTTAGGAGTCATTATGGGTCGAGTCTTGTGCTGAATTCCATCAGGAAACACTTGAATTTAAAGTTGTTCAATTATTGCAGGTTCTCACACACACACATAGTGATGGAACGAGATCATGGGAAATACAGGGAAATGACCATTACATTTGTATTTAAATGAGTGCAAGCTAACATATTTGGTGTATTACACATAAGCCGAATTGACAAGTAGGCCTTACCTGTTTGTAAAATACATCATGTCTTATTCTTCCCTATAGTGTTCATTTGTCTGTAGGAAAGAGCGTTTAAATTGTCACATTTTTGAATGGAGTGTAGTGCAAGGCAATTTAAGGCCAAAGTTATCTTTCAGTGAAGCACAGCCTAAATGATACACAACTAAATATAGTCTAATGTGATGGGGGGGGGGGGGGGGGGGGGGTTTGAGTTTGTGTTTGAGCTACTAGAGTCTCCTGAGTTTCCAGTTGGTGTGTGGTTGCTTGGCTGTAGAGTACATCTGATTCCCCAGCCAACTATTGCTGTTTATTACAGGTGCCAATACTGAGAAGCATTCTACCATACAAGTGTGGAAAATACTGGAAAGTCATCTTTACTGTAATTAATTGAAAATCAGATGTGTTCCAGTCAGTTTGCTTCATCTCAGATATGATGACAATG
Source organism: Scomber japonicus (assembly GCF_027409825.1). NCBI lineage: Eukaryota > Metazoa > Chordata > Actinopteri > Scombriformes > Scombridae > Scomber > Scomber japonicus. Next base: position 39,131,080 of record NC_070579.1, on the reverse strand, counting down.
TTTGATATCTTTTGTTATTAGTTTCTTATTTGTATGTTGTTATAAATTCCTATATTCTCAGTGTTTTCATGTCACAAATATTTGCTGGTAAAACTTTCAATCTAAAATATCATTATCAGCCTTATGAAAACGTCATTACCTTCCTATAGTATGACTGGAATTTAACATTTATTCTTTTAATTCCACACCTTCCTGTGTGAGTTAATAAGATTTGAAGACTGAATGTGATATTTTTCCATTGACAAAGCTTACTGTTGATACAGATATTGTCTTCTTTCTCCCCCCCTCCACAGTGATGGATAATGCTCATACTAAGACGGTGGAGGAGGTTCTGGGCTTCTTCAGTGTGAATGAGTCTACAGGTCTGAGCTGTGAGCAGCTGAAGAAGAACAGGGAGAGATGGGGACCCAATGGTACAAATGAAAATATTATGGATTTTTAAACAAACAATAAACAGTTATTACATCTCTTCAAAGCAAATAGATTATTCACTGTAGATACTCAACAGTGAGAGTGATGATAGTAGTCATTTTAATTTGTTTAATAAAATGACTACTATTCTTCCTACTACTAATAATGATAATGGGTATAATTATAATAACAAACACATTCATATAAAATGTGATTTTAGAATTCATATAGGGTGACGTGATGATGAAGAAATTGTATGCAGATTCACATTTACTGTACAGTGCTGTCAATCTGCATCACATCATTGTATTGTGAGTCAAAAAGTGTATCCGTGGTGATGATGATGTAACTATTTATTTTTTCCCCACCCTCTCTCCTTTCTTTCTACCTTTTAACTCTTTATTTACTCGCAGAATTGCCAGCTGAAGAAGGTGAGTTATCTATCTCTATATTACATCCTGTTGTTTTTCCTTCTTACATCACTACCTCATCTAAAAATCTGTCACTCTCATTTTGTTACCTTGCAGGGAAGTCACTTTGGGAGCTGGTCTTGGAGCAGTTTGAGGATCTGTTGGTTCGAATCTTGCTGCTGGCTGCGTGCATCTCCTTTGTAAGGAAACACTCTCACATACAGTGGCGTGACTTTAACACCATTTATATTCTGATTTTAATAATCAGTTTTATGTATATAGTACCAAATTACAACAAAGTAATCTCAAGGCACTTTACACATAGAGCAGGTCTAGACTGTACTCTTTAATTTAATTTAGACGGACCTAACATCCCCACATGAGTAAGAACTTGGCAACAGCAGCAAGGAAAAAGTCCCTTGTAACGGGAAGAAACCGCAAGTAGAACCAGGCTCTTATCAACAATGATAATAGTAAAAGAAGTATGACTCATGATGATGATGATGATAACAATAATAATAATAATAATAATAGATAATAATAACTAACATAGCAGAATGCATGAGTCTCTATAGTACAGGGTCTGGGTCTCTACAGTACAGGGTCTTTGTCCCTACAGGACAGGGTTTGGGTCTCTACAGGACAGTGTCTTTGTCTCCACAGGACAGAGTCTAGGTCTCTATAGGACAGGGTCTAGGTCTCTATAGGACAGAGTCTAGGTCTATAGGACAGGGTCTAGGTCTCTATAGGACAGAGTCTATGTCTGTAGGACAGAGTCTATGTCTGTAGGACAGAGTCTGTGTCTGTAGGACAGAGTCGACTCTAGGTCTATAGGACAGGGTCTAGGTCTATAGGACAGGGTCTAGGTCTATAGGACATGGTCTAGGTCTATAGGACAGAGTCTAGGTCTACAGGACAGACAAAGCTAAACTATTACATATATAGGCAGCACTGTTCCATGAGTTGCAGCATGTTTGTGTAATGCTGTGTGACTTATGTGAGAGTAACAATAACATCTACAATTAATCCTCACCTTTTTCTCTCCCTGTCTTGTCATTTGTCCCTCATTAGACGCTGGCTTGGTTCGAAGAAGGGGAGGGGACGATTACAGCCTTTGTTGAACCCTTCGTCATCCTCCTCATTCTCATCGCCAATGCTATTGTAGGAGTATGGCAGGTAAACAGTGTGTGTGTGTGTGTGTATATGTGTATGTAGGTTTTGTGGACTGACATTCATATTGCACAGATCACATCATGTTGACGACCTCTGGAACATTCAGTAATATTGTAGAAGCTCTAAAATGTTATAAATGGAGTAAAATGGGTTGCTGCAATTTTCTAATGTCCTAAAAAGTTGAATTAACCAAGCCTACCAGACATGTGCAATGAAAAGATACACCATTTTAGAAGGAGGTTTAGAAGGGTTAAAAGTCTGAAAAAGCAGTGAATTCATTTGCCTTAAAAAAGGTCTTAAAAGGTATTGAGGTATTTCTGGCTGTACGGAGGAACATCAGTTGCGTTGAGTTTTGTGTGTTTGCTGGCTTGTCGGGAGACGTTCCCCATCTATAAACGACTAAAAGTGAGAGCGGTGCGACAGTGGATTGTGCTGCAGGAAGCTGTTTAATCCTGTTTTGTGGAGTTTCAGTCAGCAGCCATCAGTCCTGCAGCAAACACTGTCACTGCTGCAGTTATAGCAGATAGGAAGCTCATTCACTCACTGGGGGCAAGAGTCAGTTTAGCAGAAAAAAAAGAAATTAAATGAATTATTATGTAATCCATGAATCTATTTTTTGCCAGGTCATCTGAAACAATTCATTATATAATGAGGAAAGCACTGACAAAAATTATACAAATGTCAATAAATTTGTGTACTTGTGGTATTAAAAAGGCCGTCAAAAGGTTAATTTAATGCGATGAACACTGCAGAAACCCTGGACTGAGACTTGGCTAATTCCCCAAGCTGGCTACTGTCTGAGATCAGCTTCTGTCTGGTCCACTATGAGCAAAAATAGACTGTATCAAAGATTTTCACAACCAAATCTCTTTGTGACTATTACTACAACCCATGTTCAATGTCCAGTGTCACGCTCTGTTGGATCTTATTAAAGACACTGCATTTATTTACCATGCTGCAATAACTGTTTAAAGGTACACCATGTAAGATTTGTCCAGAATTATAGTTTAAAAACATTCAAAAAAGGACTAAAATTGTCAACAGAATATGAAAAAATAACAGTTTTAATGTTATGTCAAAGACGTCTGTGTGTTGTGTTGCCATGGTATCTACTAGCATGCTTAACAGCTACCACACAAGGCCTTGTCTTGTAATACCAACTTGTACCTCTAGAGGTGATAGTGAGTCACTGTAGCGTTCAGTCGCACTCATTCCAACATGAGAGGAAGAAGAAGTAGGGCTGCCCTGGGCCCCCAATGGGAGGTCAGCTTTGAAGCCAATTTTTGCCAAATGATAGGGCCGCTTCCACTGCAGGAACTTCAGGGTAATTTTATGGGGCTGTGACCGTTGGCACGTCTCCATAGCAGGAACCACCCTTGAAGGACAATCTGAAAAAAATCCTGTGCAGGGCTCTAGAGTGCGACCAATTTGGTCGCACATGCGACCTATTTTTTCAGAAGTGCGACTAAAAAAAATCGGAGGTCGCACCGGTGCGACCAGCCTTTCGAGAAAAAAAACATGCAACTCTGAAAGTCTGCTTGGGTTCTGTCTACGCCCCATATCGTGGTTTAAACAAATCAGAATTGGGAAGGGCGGAACCACAGTAAAGATTATGATACAATTTCATGAAAGATTAATTGAATACCAAACAACAACAAATACACTGTAAGATTGATTTTCGTTCTTTATTGAACGCCCTGCGCACAAATACAAACACACACAAGTGTGCACACATGCCAAACATGGTCAAAACTGTAATATTTGCTATCTGAGAGCTTACATTTTAGTGAACTGATCTTTGATCACTTGTTTAAATTGAAGTAATATATTGTAGGTAACAATGATATTTCAACAAAACGTATTTTAAATTAGTAAGAAGCGCAGAGCATATAATGATATTTATAGCTGATGACTCTCAGATCGAGAGGTGAATTAATCTTCTGATCACAATTTAACTTTAGCGTCACTAAGCTATGAAGCACATCCGTGTAGGTTATTATTGATTGAGCATAACCATAATGTTGATTCGGAGTGACACCCAACTGTGTTAGGACATAGCGTCAGGTTTGATCTGAAGATAATATGGAAAAACGGCACCATCAAGCTTCAGCTCTCTCCCGTTGCCATGGAGATTCAAAACAAAGCAGACAGAGACACACACAATATTGATCTCCCTCACAGACACATGCACACAACACAGACACACAGATACAGACACACAGAATTAGTTGAGTTTACCGTCGCGGCAGACGGTATTTTTTGCCGATCTCACTCCTCCAATTTGCGGAAAAGTTGCGGTAAAGTTGCGGTGATTGGACAAAATTGCAAGGCCCGCACATAATCGTGTGGATTGGTTGAATTTGCGTTAATTGTTGCGATCGCGACATCGCGAATTCCTGGAGGGACTGATATTCGTTTAGGAAAGAGTGGCTGGGCCAGTTTCCCTGGCTACGTTATGACAAGAGAGAAAACGTGATGCACTGCATCTATTGCAAAGAGTGTGGAAAGGCGATGGCTGGAAACAGTTCGTTAGCCACTGGCTGTCAAACATTTCGTATTGAAACGTTAAAAAAGCACAATGTTTCAATAAAACACACGGCATGCCGTGACAAATGCACTGCACAAGTGTCCCCCCTCCCCGCTGCCTTTCAACGGCAGGCAGCATTGAACAGGACCTCAGAGGAGGTTAGGAGGTACAAGAGTTGGCCATCAGAAGAGCATGTGGAGTAATAGAGGATAGTCCATAAGACATTAAGCAATTAGATTTTTTAGTTTGTCCACTTTTGCACTTTTAATTTTTATTTGATTTTTGGATTTCTTTTTTTATTATTTATTTAATTTATCAAATATTTTAAGTTTTACATTGAGCATGAAGCACTTTAAGTTTTATATAAGTTACTCTTGTTACTATTCAGTTCAGTTAAGTTATGTTTCAAAATAAAGAACTATGTTGGAACATATTGTTAGCCAATTATTTACCAATGAACATAGACAGGAAGCTATTTAAAATAACAACAACAACGACGACAACAAAAAAATGTAAAACCTTGTAAACTGCGATGGAATGTGTTCGGAAATTTGAGTGCACCTAACTTTTGTTCTGGTGCACCAGTGCAACCAGTGCAAAAAGTTAGTCTAGAGCCCTGCTGTGTGGGGCTTGAGTTTGAATAGGTGCTGATTGGGTGTACTCAAAGCAGGATGTGACGTCAACAGAAAGCACCTAAATAAGCGATTACGCAACAATTGAAACTGTTGCAGAATGATTAGGTCACCTCCAGAGTCCAGTGGGTCCTATAAAGGTGATCGGAGACACAACGGCTGAGAGGACTAAGCGAGAGGACGTTCCTTTAACGTTCCCACCTCCTAAATTTTACCTGGAACTTCCTTAATGGAAACAGGACTTAAGTAATTACATCACGTGAAAATACTTTTTCCCGTCGACTTACATTGTGAAAGAAACGTCTGTAGATCAGCAGGATACATTTTTGTTATATTAAGAATATTTTACTATCATAATTTGTATTCAGTCTACCCCAGGAATGTCCAAACTATTTCATAAAGGTTCATGTGGCTGCAGGTTTTCATTTCAAACCAAGCAGGAGCACACCATGCTTAACTCATTTAATCAACTGATCTCAGTCTTTATACAGTTAATTGGTTGAATCGTGTACTCTTGAATGAGCCAAGCTGATGGTGTTTGTAAGTTTTTCTGTCAGGCTGTTAATTTGTTACTTTGGTGAGAAAGCAATCATTTAAATTCCCAATATGTGGTCAGTTCATCCAAATAAAGTGAGCATATCTGATGGACTATCTGTGGCAGCTCTTTGTCTGTGTAGCATTTTGATAGCACAGATTCACTTTAAACTGAAAGCTTTACATTCTTTCAGTGAGAGATAATGCTATGAAAGTGGTGGTGGGGTGATTTTGTTGGGAGTGGTGGGTGTTGTTTCTCTCCTACAGGTGGCTAAATCTTACATAGTACAGCTTAAGCATGATGACATTTCATAATTAATATTATTATTATTTTTAACAGTTATTACATTTCGCTGCATCACATCTGACTTTTGTGAGGCTTAGCTGCCAATTCAGTGCAGCCACTGATCTGATATATAATCAATAGAATCATGTCTGAAAAGCAGCGAGACATCACTTCAATACCACAGCTCTTTTCAGAGACTCTGGCCCCACATGGGACAACATTGTGGTTTGTGTTGTGTTTGTTTCTTTTTTCATCTGGTGTTTCCTGTTGACCTAGATTGAGTTTTAACAAAGGCCCAGTCAGGACAGCTGCAGGTTTTGAAAACCTGTTGGCTGTGCTTCTGTTTCTTGAGAGATTCAATTATTTTCATGGATGGTGAAAATCAAACTCAAGGTTTCAGACTGTGCTCTTCAATTTTAAGCTCACTAACTCATTACCATTCTCCTCCTGCAATTTACTGCTGAAAATATCCATACCATATCTGGTACAGATGTTAGGCCTACTAGGAAGACCTCCAATAATACCATGGTATCTTCCACATCAGCAATTGAGAGAAACAGTTTGGTTCTGTTAAAATTGTCTCTTATGTTTCTTATTACTCGGAACTTCCTATGCTGCTGTGTATTTCAGGAGCGTAATGCAGAGAATGCCATCGAGGCTCTGAAGGAATACGAGCCAGAGATGGGTAAGGTCTACCGACAGGACAAGAAGAGTGTCCAGAGAGTCAGAGCCAGAGACATCGTTCCTGGAGACATTGTGGAAGTGGCAGGTACGTAGAAAACTAACAGTAGAAGAGGCACCATCATTCTCATCATACATGTAGTGAACGTTACATCTCTGCTTAGTCTGAGTGAGCCTGAAACACTCAAATCCATTTTGAATGTTGGACGACTAGTTTTGCCCTCAGAATTTGACCCATTTGGTGTGATAACATTTGGAAAGTCTAAAAGTCTAGAATGACATGGCTAAACCCTCAGCCCGCAGAAGTCTATGGGCCCCTGTGCCCATAGAGCATGAGCGGTATGCATGAACAGATTGCCCAATGCTATATCCAGATATTCTTGATACATTTGTGCAAGCAAGGCTGGATTAGCACCCCCAGGGGCCCCTGGGCACTGAAGCTCATGTACCCCAAACACTCTGCTGTCGGGTGCAAACCTTGTTATTGAGTATTTAGTTTTGGACATACTAGTGCAAATTTACGGCATTGACTATAATGACCAACTTCAGGAGAACGAGTCAAACCTTGTGTCATATTTCTGTGGAGCCCAACAATTTAAAAATATATCCCAATCATTGAAGGCCCCTTTCTGCTCAAGGGCCCCTGGGCACTTGCCTAGATTGCCCATATGGTAGATACGCATGCAAGCAAGCCAGCCACAAAAAAACAGCAAAGAAGAAGCTGTATACTATTTTTGTTTCCATGGCAGCTTCCTGTTATTTTGTTTACTGCAGTCAAATTGCCATGATCAAGATTACACTGCGCTACTGCCACCATGGTTTTGTCGCTGATATGACAGCGTTTCTAAGCACAACAACTCCAAACCAGCATTTACAAATTAACACACGACGAGAAAAAGTCAGTTTTATTCTGGACGGAGAAACTGTTGGTCTTAATAAAACCAAAACAACAAGATAAAGAACTCAATAGAATTGAGTGATAATGCGATCTGTAGCAATACAAAATATCTATCATTGCACATTTAATTTATTGTCTGTTACAATAAGTTCAGTAGATAACTTTTCCCCAATCCAGAGCAGAAAAATCTCCCCTCAAAATCCAAGTAATTGTAATTGTACTTGAATGCAATTATCACTAAAGGCTGAGTCTACAGTACCAACGTGAGTCTGGAATGACCTTTTGATTTAAACACTGTGCATTTCCACTTTAAACATGGCGGCTGTAATAACATTGCGGCATCTTTGTTTAGTCATTCCTGGCAAACATCTTAATCTACATGCCTGCCTCTCTCTGCCCTTTCCTTTATCGTCATGGTAACCTAGCCAGAGGCACCACAAGGCTTTCATGGAAAGTATTTGATTTGATTGTATCTCAAAGTCAGAATCTTGGAGGGTTTCGTAGTACAGATTCATGAAAGCAGCAAGAATAGTGTGGTCTAAAGTATGTTTATACTTTGTATGATATGATTTCATCTTTTCAGGTGTTTTAGAGCGTTGTGTGAGCACTTTGAGTTTTGTCGCCACGTTATAGAGAGGAGGGATCTATCTAATCTGGTCGACAGCAGTGTTTTCCACATCTCTCAGTGCCTCTAAGCCTTATTCAAGGTCTTTCAAGGTCTGTTTGAGTACTGTTAGTTGTAGTAACAGCCCCCCCCCCCCCCACACACAATCTTATCTTGACCCAATAAGAAAACTGTTGAATCCTCCAGATACCTACTGCTATTTCAAGCTGCCCAGAGAGAGGAAACAGGGTTAGGAGTGTGTGTGTGTGTGTGTGTGTGTGTGTGTGTGTGTGTGTGTGTGTGTGTGTGTGTGTGTGTGTGTGTGTGTGTGTGTGTGTGTGTGTGTGTGTGTGTGTGTGTGTGTGTGTGTGTGTGTGTGTGTGTGTATATTAGTGATCCAGTGCCCCTCTGTCTGTAGTAAAAGTATTTGTCTCCCAGAGCATGGGAACTCAGTGACACTTATCAGAGTTGGAACCACAGGACTGAGCTGGAGGCTGTTATTGTTATATTCTGTGTTTGACGTTTTTTGGATGAACATAACACAGTGAGCAATATGAATTTTTTTACTGCAGCCATCAATACATTCTTAGACAGAGGGTGCCAATAGCATCACGATAAAAAAGAAAAAAACCTTTAAATATATAACCTTTTGTTTGTAATGTGTGCCATCTAACAGAGACCTGTTACAGTAGCCTGTTTACAGAACTCTGAATTGCTGCCAATGTCTCTGATTTATATTCAATCCAATGAGAACTTACACCAGCTTTTCACTGACTTACTCAAGCAACAAGCTGTCATTACTGTAAGGCAGTTTTTAACCATCTTCAACCTTATCTGTGATTACTCTGACTGCAGTGCTCCAAAATGCTTCAACACATTAAATGTAATAGTTTGGTGTCTTCACTATCCACACAGCATGGCCCAATAGTTCACTCCAGTTTGGTTTGTTGTTTTTTGACATAGTCAACAACAATCTAGTTTACTGACAGACCAGATGTAGCGGCGTCACCCATTGGTTTGCATTTTGAAGACCGCTGTTTTGAAGTTTGACCATCATCATTTTTGATGTTTGGAGCCAGAAGTGACCATATTTGGCCGAGAGGGTGGAGCCAATTCTATTGCAAGCTGCTAGCTTTGTTAGCACTGTGCATTTACAGTAACTGGTTAAAAATGCAAAACTTTCCGGGAAAACTACAATTACAATTAACTTTTATGAACTGAAAACACATCAACGTTGTTGTTGTGGTAGCAACTTGTCAATCACAAGGTAGCCATGCCCTAAACATCCTCTGTTTTATTATGTGTTTTACTTTAAATGGAACCTTAATTTACAGAATGAACATCATGTTGTATTGAAGATGACTTGAAACTAGCAACTGAGACACTAAACACATTAAGAAAGTGGTTACTGAGGTAAAAATTGAAGTGAGAGGTAGGCTCATTTTCATATAGACTTCTATACAATCGAATGTTATTTTGCAACTAGTGGAGTGGCCCCCTGCTGGCCATTAGAAATAATGCAGGTTTAAGGCACTTCTGCATTGGCTTCACTTTTCATATGCTTGTGACAGACCAACAGGGTTAGGGTTAGTTTTAGGGTTGAAGATGCTTCTTTTTGGATTGTGATAAAAAAGAAAAATCTATTATTATTACATCAGAATGGTATTTCAAATTTTAAAAGTGACAGTCCCTAAATCACATATGTCTGGCAGGGTGCTCGTAGTGGGCCGGCTGGCTGAAAGACAGCCAAGTCTATCAGAGCTTTGGAGGTGGGATTAAGAGTAGGAAGGTTATCCTTCTGTGCCAGAGCCAGAAAAAGACATGGACCATACAGCTGATATGTGAACTTACATATATTTTTGATTGATGTAAAAAAAAAACTACAGTTTAGTACTAGTTTGGTTGTGTTGTTGTTGCTCTGAACATTAGCTCTGGTGATTATGGAAATGTATAAACTACTCAATAAAAATCTGTTAAGTCCCACAAAATGACTGAGCAAACTCTATCCACGGATGAAGGCCATGAGTTGTGGTTGAATACTTATTTAGGATTAGTTAGGATTATCAACCTAGTTAGGATGATCAAACAATGTATTTTACTACAGTACAGTTGCCATGGTGTTGATTTTTTTCTTTACCACACATCAGCGAAGGCATTCAAACTGTTGCAGTAAACGTCTTAAATACATAATTTAACTCTCAGATTTTATAGAATAATTGGCTCCTAAATACCGTATTGGCCCAAATATAAGGGGACCCTGATTATAACATGACCCACTCTTTTTTAACAGCTGTTTTTAGAGGAACACTTTGAATGCAACTTCTATCACAGTATAAGTTCCATACTCACACACTCTCCTACCAGGCTCTTAGAAGCAGTCGAAAATGATTTTCTCTGGTGTTATCATTTATAAACTGCCTGTTTGATGTCATCATGTGTGATAGTGATATTTGGCAGCTTGACATATTCTGTTTCTTCAGTAGAGACACCAGAAGACACTTTACACTCACCTTCAGAAACTCCTGCTGGTTAGACTGGACTAACCAAACACTTCTATAGCTGATTGACTCTAATACATTCACTATAAACAGACAAACTATAGTTGTCTAGACCACAAATATAAGACGACCCCTCTTTTTATAGCTACATATTTCCAGAAAAGAAACTCTTATATTTGAATACAGTAAACTTTTCAATGGCATTAGTCTGTTAGTCAGTGATGTTGTTAAGTGGTTGACTTTGCAGCAGGAATATTGGCCGGCATTCAGCAAGTATGTCATCCTTGATGTCAAGCCTGAGACAATAACTAACTAACTTACTCAGCAGTGGAGTGGTGATCAGTTTGACTCTATGGTGGTGACATGTTTGAGTTACCACGGTAATGCAGTATCTGATTTGATTTATATACATAGAATTTGAGACATTAATTTGACCCAATTTTGTTGTTTTGTCTTTAAATGAAATAGAAAAGGTATGAATATGTTTACTCCAGTGAAATGGTTCCAACAATGTCAAGGTTTTTTTTGTAGTGTGTTAATATATCTCAAAAATAATTTACAACTGTTATAACAGACCAGTGTAATGATCCCAAAGGGAAGAAACCAATAGTCCATGCAGCCTCTCGATCCTCTGAACTACTCTCTCTGACTTTCTCTGACTCACTCACATATAAACACTTGTAAACAGTTTATGAATGGCTGTGCTTTTTCTAAAGGAAGAATGCTAACCTTTCACCTGTAGCAATCTGTCCTTATTTCCATAAAGAAGACATGTTTTATCCTGTAATAAACAGACTTCCTGTCTCTGGTCTCTTGTGAAACAGTTTGATAAAAACCTACTATTGTAAGTAAAGAGGTCACACTGTTGTCTGCCAGGCAACTGCAGCATGTGGAGAGGAAAGATGACTTTGACAGGAGGTAGAGAAGTGGAAGTGGAGTGCTTTGCTTGTTTAAGCCACAGTGTCTTTTGTGACATCACTGAAGCATTTAACATGAAAAAAAGAGGTGAAGTTGAGCGTTCATCTTTTTACTCTCATAATAAACACACCCTTCATACCCTTCGTATGCTAGTAGAAACGTGCAAAATAACTCAAACATATAAAATGATGCAGTTCATATCACAAATGGAGTTCTAAAAGAGAATGTGGAGGATGCTGTATGTTTGTCCATGTCTGTGTTTGACAAACTACCATCCTCACCGGGTCAATTTAAGAATGGTAGTGATTGTAAATGGAGTGTGAATGTTTGCCTATCTCTCAGGGAGAGTGGTTTCCAGTGGCGACAGATGTGTCTTATCATCATCTTCCACTTTTTAACCTTGCTTGCTTTTTTAATGGCATGGCAGTGGTATACCTATTGTCACTTATTTTTAAGTGGGGAAAAAATGAAAGCAAAGGTAATGTGCAGAATGGAGTGCAGACACCATATTTGTGTTCATCTAAACTAAAATCAGTAATGAAAGGTGAAATAAATAATTGTTATTTTTTTCTCTCTTCCCAACCGACCCCCTCAGTTGGCGATAAGGTTCCAGCTGACATCAGGCTGACTTCTATCCGTTCCACCACTCTGAGAGTGGACCAGTCCATTCTGACGGGGGAGTCCGTCTCTGTGCTCAAACACACAGACCCTGTACCAGATCCCCGAGCCGTCAACCAGGACAAGAAGAACATGCTCTTCTCTGTGAGTCTCCAAAACCAAACCTGATTGTGTTTCTATTCATTTTATCTTTTTTGGTTGCTTTTATTTATATATATATATATATATATATATATATATATGTATATGTATGTATGTATATATGTGTATATATAAAAGGTTATTTAGACTCAATCCGAGTGATTTAACTTTAGCGAGGTACAACAATGGTTTCAAATGTGTGTTGGGTTGATGGACGATGTCATCGATCGCTGAACCCTCTACTATCATAACATCATTACCAGTCCCCAAGGTTGAGCCCCTACCCCGTCCAGAACACGTTATTCTGTGAAGACCTGCCCCTGTACTCTGCCACTGATTGGCTCTTACCCTGATATTCTTAATCAAACCCTAACTATTTGACTCCTCATGACTAAACTGAACAAATCTGAGCAACAGAGGCAACAAGTACTAGCCAGTCAGAGGCAGAGTAGGGTGGATCTTCACAGAATGTGGGTGGGAAAAATATAAGGCGCTGAAAGCCACCTCCATTACTCATACCATTACTTCCAGCACTTCTGTGTTTATATGTAACGTCATATGTGGTAGCAATCCCAACTAACCTTTTGGTTAAGGGAAAAGATGGCGACCAAAACACAGTGGTGGTGAAGCAGTTTTCCAGATGAGCCAGCCCACAAAAAGTCTTTTGATGTTGGTAATATGAGCATCTCACTCACTTAGGAATGCCTAAATAAAGTGAAATAGAAAGAACCAATGCATGCTGTTGTTCATTTTGATTCAGAGTTTAAGGCACACTCAAGCAGAAAAGCATTGGAGAAAGTCAAGGGAACCCTGTCACCACTTGATCCAAAAAGATCTAGCAGGTGTTAGTGGATGGTCAACTGTAAGTTCCTGAAGATATTCCAAATGGACAGGAGCCACATGGACCTGAAACTGTGGTTGTGGAAGCTTTCAAAATGAAGGGAAGGAAACAGGTTGGATGGTGGGAGATATATCGAGAGCTCTTTGGCAGTTGTTCCATGACTCACCAGCAAGGTGAGATGACGACGAAAACCATAACATTTCCTCTGAAGTTCTTTGTTCGTCGATTGGTGAAAGACTAATGACTAATGGGTAACAGAAGTGTGGCCAGCAGTGCAGGAGTACATCAGCAGCCACAAGAAGCCTTTTTTGGAGGCATTCCAGACAGATGCATCAGTGGTGCCTTTTTTAGTAGCTCCAGCCCACCCTTCGAGGCTCGCTGTCATGCGTGATCAAAAAGCAACAACGAGGGAAGATTAGGACACTTGTCCAGCTGCTGATAATGGACCTACAAGACAAAGTCATCAAACAGCTAGACATGGGATCTACACTCATATGGAGTGTCTGAAAAGCTGCAGGAAAATCCAGGAATGTGTCTCCTTCCTTGCTGTGACCTCCATAAAAATCCTGGATAGAAGTCCTCTTAGGTACCCAGCAGTGCAACACGCAAGTTCCTTTGACCCTGTGACCATGGTAACAGATGCTGAAAATGCAATAGCAATATTTGAGAAGTTTCTCCTCAATGTGGGATGGTACACTGCATGTGACAAAGCTCTTGCTCAGTTTAAAGCTTTCTGAATACATGTTAATGTAAAATCAGAAAGCAGAAGTCCAAGATTTTGTTTACAGCTGCAGATTTGATCAGTTTCTTGGAAATTTCACGGTCAAGCTGCAATAGAAAGAAGCTACTCTGTCAACAAGGATATGCTTGTAGAAAACCTGGACGAGAGAACTTCAGGATGCAATGATGCCCTGCCAAAAAAACTCACGCAACATTGCAAAGGACCATGGATATGGTATGTGCAGTACCTGGAGCATAAAAAGAAGAAAAAAGACCAAACTGCTGATGAGAAGAGATAATGTAAAGCATTGAGGCAATGCAGAAAGAGGCAAGGAAAAACACACAACTCACTCACATTACTGTCAAAATCAAATGTCTATTGCAAAAGTGTTACAAGACCTGCAGGAGAGTGTGAAGAGACTACACACTGAACTCAACAAGGAACAATTTCATTTTTAATGTGACATTTGCTTTGTTTTATATTGACCATGTAGCCAGATGAATGTTTAGATGGTATTAAATTCTATTTAGGTCAATTTATGTTACACTGTGTCCTCAGCGTGCAAACATCTGACTATCACATTGCGCAACATCAGACTGAATCCATTAAATATGCACTTCTGTTACATCATGTAAACAAACCACATACCTATCAGCTGTGTGATTACTTTGTACTTCTGTTTGTACTTTTTAAACAGAAAACACATTTATATTGTTATATTTAGATGTTTCTTTACTGGAAATGACATTATAATATAACTCTGGTGATCTCCCTCCAGCCAGCTGCCACCTTTATTTACGTTTTTGTTGTGAAATGAGGAGATAACGACTCATTTTAACCAATGAATCAGCTGTTTGTTATACATGACGGACTAGTTTCACCACTTTATCTTAATAAGTGGTGAAAGTATTAATAAGAGCGCAACCAGAGGTTTAAAAGTTTAGCTCACACCACATCTCACAGCACTGCGTCACACTCTAGGCTTAAGAGTTAGGCTGATACACTGATCTTCCAGCTGTTTTTGTTGTTGTTTTTTAAGGCAGGTGTCAAATTCTTTGGCCGGCTCTATATTTTCATTTCTTAGCTTAGAGAGAAAGTAAGAGAGAAAAGAGAAAGCTGAGGTGAGACTTGCCTTAAATCATAACTGTAACTTGGTTATACTAATAAAGTGAAGTGTTGTACATCTGCAGGTGTGTTTGCATTATTCTATCATCAATTTGTCATTTCTGGGGATGTAAGAGATTATTTCATACATAGTTGTATCCATAGACTGCACGTCTTTTTAAATCACAAATTCCACAGAGAGGAACATATTTGTGTATGGCGTGATCCCTGTCTGTCTTACCACCTACATGATCAATGAAAATGTGTGTGTGCGTGTGTGTGTGTGTGATTATCTCTATCAGTCCTCAAAGGCTGCTGAGTCACCAGGTGGTCTGTGGTCAAAGAACGACAGCCACTGATGTTTTATTTAGCACCATCCCTCTGACAGGCTGCAGACCTGCAGGTTGTCTTTGATGGCCTGGTCAACAGAGTGCTGCTCAACCTGAGTGTGACTTCACACACACACACACACGATCAGAAACACCATAGTAAAGGAGATGTATGTGGGTGTGTCCACAAATACAAACAGATAGATTCCATGTTACTATAGCAACTGATGATTCTGTCATGACAAAGATGAGTTTGACAGTTTAACAATAAAGTTGTGCCTATCATGCCGGTTGTCCAGGGTACCAACATTGCGGCAGGGAGAGCCATCGGGGTCGTTGTGGCGACAGGGGTGCAGACAGAGATTGGAAAGATACGAGATGAGATGGCCTCTACTGACCCTGAACGCACCCCTCTACAACAGAAACTAGACCAGTTTGGAGAGCAGCTGTCTAAGGCAAGGACCTGTCTCTCTCTCTGTGTGTGTGTGTGTGTGTGTGTGTGTGTGTGTGTGTGTGTGTGTGTGTGTGTGTGTGTGTGTGTGTGTGTGTGTGTGTGTGTGTGTGTGTGTGTGTGTGTGTGTGTGTGTGTGTGTGTGTGTGTGTGTGTGTGTGTGTTGTAGAGCTGAAATGTATTTGGGGGTGACTTTCGATAATTTTTGTTATTGTTTTTGACTTTTTTTTGGACATTGTGTTGTTCCCTTGCAGGTGATCAGTGTGATCTGCGTGGCGGTGTGGGCCATCAATGTGGGTCATTTTAATGACCCTGTGCATGGAGGCAGCTGGCTGAGAGGAGCTGTTTACTATTTCAAGATCGCTGTGGCACTGGCTGTAGCTGCCATACCAGAAGGTCAAACATCTGTGCTGATATGCCATTACTTTTCTTTTTTTCACACATCTGGATCTCATATTTCTCCAATTAAAGGATATTTTTTTTTTAGTTGATAATATGGTTGACAGTGTGAATATGTGTAAATGTGTGATTAAGACTACATATACAAACCTAACATGCTTTGTCTCCAGGCCTCCCAGCAGTCATCACTACCTGCCTGGCGCTGGGTACCAGGAGGATGGCCAGGAAGAACGCCATCGTCCGCAGCCTGCCGTCAGTGGAGACGCTGGGCTGCACCTCTGTCATCTGCTCCGACAAGACGGGGACACTGACCACCAACCAGATGTCAGTTTGCAGGGTAAGATCATCACACTCATAGATACGGGCTCATATCCACCTTCTATCAACACTGGTGTGTGGGCCTGTCAGCTTATTTATTACAGTAATACATGATTCTAATACACTCACAGTCATTAACATTTTACTGCTCCATATAAATCACTAATAGCACGTAAATGTACAAGTGATATGAATACTGTAAATTCTGGCTGAGCCTCTATTTGCCTCAACGACGGAGGCTTTTATTTTGAAACAGACTTATATTAGAGACAGGCAAAGCAAAAGGCAAGGCAGCTTTATTTATATAGAGCATTTCATACACAGGGGCAACTCAGTGTGCTCTACATAAAAACAAAATATCAGAGGATGATTAAACAGTAAAAATTGGAAACATTAAAACATACAGTTGAACAAAAAAGAAAACCCAATTATAATAAAAAGAAAACAAAGTAGAGAAAAAATAGAAAGACAGAGAGAGAAAACAAAAAGCTAGACTTAAATAGAGCATAAAATATGAGAGTGCAGCAGAAAATATTGATTTTCTTTAAAAACTTTCAGCAGTTTAAAGGGAATTATACCCTGCTGTTCCTTGAAGGCTTTTAATGTGACAGCCAATAAAAAATGGCAATGGATTTAATTAGAATGAGTTAGCTAATTGAAAAAAAGGAAGTGAGTAGCAGAGTGTACAGTCTGATACACTTCTGTTGTTGCAGTGTACTTTATACTGACATTAACATCTTAATCATTATACTACATGTACTGTATAGATATCCAGCTTGAATACTGGCTTTTATTTGAGTCTTTGATCATAAGCAGTGAATAAAGCATCAGTACCTCACAGCTGGTACAAATTCAACCACTGGCCAATCAAGATGCTCTCAAAAGCCAACAGCTGATGAGGTGGAGCAGCATGTAGAAATGTGGAACTCACCTCAAATGTGATCCTCTAACCGTAACTGAACTAATCAACTACTGCGATGTGTGTGTGTGTGTGTGTGTGTGTGTGTGTGTGTGTGTGTGTGTGTGTGTGTGTGTGTGTGTGTGTGTGTGTGTGTGTGTGTGTGTGTGTGTGTGTGTGTGTGTGTGTGTGTGTGTGTGTGTGTGTGTGTGTGTGTGTGCACCTGCATGTGTTTTTTAGCTGTTTGTTGTAGACAGTGTGTCAGGAGAGTGTTGCAGCCTGAGCGAGTTCACAGTGACTGGATCTACTTACGCCCCTGAAGGGGAAGTGTGAGTGTCTTTAACATTCAACTCTTAACTCCTAACCCTCTGACAGCTAATAGATTATGCATGGAAATGAATTATTACACATATAACCTTCCAATTCACCTGTCTTCCCTTTTTGCATTCCCTCCACCGTCTTGATTTGTCCTCCATGTCTCTGTTTCCAGCTACAAGGACGGCTCAGTGGTGCAGTGCAGTCAGTATGAAGGCTTGGTGGAGATGGCCTCCATCTGTGCACTGTGCAATGACTCATCACTGGACTACAACGAGGTATGAAATGCAAACACGACGGCAGCAGTGACTCAGGCCACAGGAGATGACCGTATATGGATTTGGAACTATTTACAACTGGAATCTGATTCTGCATATTTTAACGTCTGTTCCTTGTGTGTGTGTGTGTGTGTGTGTGTGTGTGTGTGTGTGTGTGTTCCAGGCAAAGGGTGTGTTTGAGAAGGTCGGGGAAGCAACAGAGACCGCCCTCTGCTGCCTGGTGGAGAAAATGAACGTGTTTGATACTGACCTGAGAGGACTCTGCTCATCTGAGAGAGCTACAGCATGCTGCTCTGTAAGTGTGTGTGTGTGTGTGTGTGTGTGTGAGGGAGACGCTGCTGTAAAGTTTAAGAAGTGACCCTCTGTCCTCTGTATTCAATTATAGAGAACTTTGCTGAATCATTTCCATACTTTTTCTGTTGAGTGTTGATCCATAAAGACTTTTTTACAAAGTGATTACATCAAACATTCTGTTAGTGGTCTTTTCTGTGTTCTTGCTGTGTATATATGTCTGTCCTGCCATTAAAGCTAACGGATATATGGGGACACGAGGTTTGGCAAGATGAGGAATTTAACAATATGTTAAAACTAGTTTTAAAAGCAGCATCAGGTTTGTTAAAATGTACATTTAGTATTTTTGTTGGTTTTATATCATTTGAAATGACATTTGCACCATTTTTTTACCAAAAGTAAGACTGAATGCTCCTGAAAATGTCAAATGGTGTAACCACAAAACAATGATAAATATTCCATATTTTATCACCTACAGTGTATTTAAGTGGACTTATACTAATAATGACTTATACAGTATATAAAAGTTATAATGTAAGATCATGCCAAACTAGTTGATATGGTGTTTTATTGCACACGTTTTTTCTTTTGTCCCACGTGCAATCAATACAGTTAACCTGTACAACACCTAAAAACAACATTTCTTATATTTATTCGGATAGAGATTGTTCTTATCAAGTTTGGTTGTGTTGTATGTCACTGTTTATTTATCTATTTATGGTTGTTGTGTTAGTTGTTTCTTGTTACTCTCACTGCAAACCAAATTGCAGTGACAGAAAAAAAAATCCCCTCGAGGGACAATAAAGCTCTGAACTGAACTTATTGAGAATAAGTTGAATTGTTTGGTACAAAGTTTTTATGGTTACACCACTTAGACATTTTTGCCATAATCCTCTAATATATTCTCTCAAAATGTATTAAAAGCAGAAATTTGATGCTGGGTCCACAAAAAAAGAATGTGTTCAAGTTATTCATATGTTTATTTTCACATTTTAACCCTTTAAATCTGACTAAACCACATGGACACATAAACACCACTATACGTAGATTAACTGTATACTATATTTGTCTTTTTATTGGTTGTCTTCAGGTCATTAAGCAGTTGATGAGGAAGGAGCTGACGCTGGAGTTCTCCAGAGACAGGAAGTCCATGTCTGTCTTCTGTTCATCCAATAAACTCACCAGATCTGCATCTGGAGCCAAGATGTTTGTCAAGGTCAGTTACAGGCCAGTTGTCTTGATGCACTTGTTTATCCTGAGGCTTTGACAAAAGATGATGACTTCTTCCTCCTTCTAATGTGTATTATCTGTACCCATCTGTCCTCAGGGAGCTCCAGAGAGCGTGCTGGAGCGCTGTAATTACATCCGGGTCAGCGGTTCTGCCCGTGTGCCTTTGAGCTCGGCAGCTAGAGAGCAGCTCCTGTCCACAGTGCGGGAGTGGGGCTCGGGCCGAGACACGCTGCGATGCCTCGCCATGGCGACCAGGGACACACCACCTGACATCCACTCTCTCAACCTGGAGGACTCAGCTGCGTTCGCTGATTATGAGGTGATGATAACATTGATGGAATGTTTTTTCCAGTATTATTAAAAACATCACACAGTCCAGACAGTGGCAGTGATAGCTCATATAACAATGGATCAGTGTTTCAAACCTGCTTAAGATAATCAGGCTGCTCGTGGTGCAGAATTTAAAAAAAGAATGTGACATGAGTCTCTCTCCTGCCTCTCCACAGTCCGATCTGACCTTTGTGGGCTGTGTGGGCATGTTGGACCCCCCCAGGAAAGAGGTGCTTAGTGCGGTCCGAATGTGTCGGCAGGCTGGAATACGAGTCATCATGATCACAGGTAAGCTTACACGCACGCACGCACGCACACACACACACGTACACACATATATCAAAATGCCCATGTGTGCACAAACACATTTTCCTGTAATACCTATGTAGAATAGAAAGCTTTATTGTCATTATATTAAACATATAATGAGATTACATGTGCCATTCCATTTGTACTTTTAAGACAGGTGAAGTTTACAACCTAATGTTTAACTAATGATAACACAACAACAAAAGAGGCTTGTATATGATTTACATCCTGTGTAGTGATGTCAAGTGATGTAGTGATCAGTATCCAGCTTAGCTCCTCCTCCTTCATGTGTTGCATCTGTCATGTTGCTTCTCACTATATCCCATCAGAAAGATCAGGTTTTATTTGACTGAGTATGCTGCTGAATGTACAGACAGTGGTCATCTCTCAGTTTAAACTCTGTGACGCCCTTCTGGCAGCACTGTCAGCATGCACTCTGCTAATGCTCCAAAATGCAGCAGCACATCTGATCTACAAGCAGAAAAAAGAGCTCATATCACTCCACTTTCAGGACTTTCCTTGTTCAAGTTCAAGTCACTAATATTTGTCTACAGAGTGTCCCATTGTCCGTGGGGACAATAAAAATGGCACCCAGGACATAAAATATGGCATCTGGGACAGTAAAGTAAATCATACACATATACACACTAATGGCACAGCCTTCAAGAGCAATATGGGGTTAAGTATCTTGCCCAAGGCCACTTCAACATGCGGACTGGAGGAGCCGGGAATCAAACCAATTAGTGATTAGTGGAAGACCTGCGGGACACTGAGGAAAAAAGTGACTCCCTCATTTAGGTTTATGCACCTTGTTTCTGTTCTTTCTTTATGCTCTTCCTCTATCTCTAGATCCTCCTCAGACTCTCTCTCTCATTTAGAAAGATATTGTTTCAGTAGCTGTTATTTCATCCAAACACTCTTCATCCATCTCTCCAGGTGATAACAAGGGTACAGCTCTGTCCATCTGCCGGCGAGTGGGTATCATCACAGAGCAGGAAGAGGAGCAGGAGGAGTCAGGGGTAAACGGGGGCCTGACGGGGCGGGAGTTTGACGAGTTGCCCCCTCACCTGCAACGCCAGGCCTGCCGAACGGTGCGCTGCTTCGCCCGAGTAGAACCGGCACACAAGAGCCGCATAGTGGAGTACCTGCAGAGCCTGAGTGACATCACAGCCATGGTGAGTGTGCCGCCTCACAGACATGCTGGTATACTATATCACTGCACTCTCTCCTGTGATATGACTTTATTTTTATGCATGTCTTTAATCATATTTATGGCTGCAGACAGGTGACGGGGTGAATGACGCTCCAGCATTGAAGAAAGCAGAGATCGGCATCGCTATGGGCAGCGGCACAGCGGTGGCCAAGTCAGCCTCTGAGATGATCCTCGCTGATGACAACTTCTCCACCATTGTGGCCGCTGTGGAGGAGGGCAGAGCCATTTACAACAACATGAAACAGTTCATCAGATACCTGATATCATCCAACATAGGAGAGGTGGTCTGGTGAGTAAAAAAAGAGGGGTGTTACAGGAAGATGCAGAAAATTAAGCTAAAATGTTGGAGAAATGTCATCAATCCATCAACAATCAATTCTAAGATAATATCTAATTTAGGCCTCTCACTGTTTCCTCTCTTTCTTTGTGTCCTTATTTCCTTCTCAGTATTTTTCTGACAGCTGCCCTGGGAATGCCAGAAGCGCTGATCCCAGTTCAACTGCTCTGGGTCAACCTGGTCACTGATGGTTTCCCAGCAACTGCGCTGGGCTTCAACCCTCCTGACCTGGACATCATGTCCCGCCCTCCCCGCTCCGCAAAAGAGCCTCTGATCTCCAGCTGGTTGTTCTGTCGCTACCTTATCGTGGGATGTGAGTACACATAAAGCTCCACTTTATTTACTCACCATCAGAGCGTCTTAGAAGATGTTCTGCTCCTTGCACAGACAGTGGATTGTAACTGAATCTGTATTCTGCAGGTTATGTGGGAGCAGCCACTGTTGGAGCGGCTGCCTGGTGGTTCATGGCAGCTCACGATGGACCAAAACTCTCCTTCTATCAACTGGTAAGCACACATCTCCCCATCACAGATTATAAATGCTTATTTAGATTAGGTTAATGCATTACAAACTGTATTATAGGCCAGACCTACTGAAGCAATCCTTTAGTTTTGAGGGGATTGGGAAGGTGAAGAATAGTTGTAGAATAGATTCAAATGGAATTCATTCAAATAAAAAGATAAAAGTGTTAAAATGGACAAAGTATTAAGGGCTGCTAAAATATATATGTAATGTGAAATTATCACTGATGGTTTTAGTGTCTTGTCAGCTCATTGTTTTGGTTTTACCTAACAGTTTGGTTGCATTCTATCGCTCTCAGGCAGCTGTTTTCAGTGATCGAGTTTTTGTATACTGTACACTATCTGCTCAGCACCAAACAGCAGAGCAGACAAAGTTAACAACCAGCTGCAGAACATAGTGAAACATTTAGCAGCTAAAGAGGAAGATATTTTTCTCAGCGAGTTGAATGAACATTGGACTCACATCCACCAGGAGGCCAGAAACAAAGACTCCAAATAAAAGCTCCATGTCTGTTGGATGTGTTATCACATTCACTATAACAACTTTATAAAGTGATGATATGGCAGTGTTGTGATAGTTACAATGCCCCCAAGAGGCCAAGAAAAAATCTAACAATGTCTGATAATATTGGCCATGGCGATGTAGGTCAAACTCTGGTAAAGGGATTTGCACCTGTAAGATAGTAACCCAACATTAAGATCAGTGTTACAATTCTTTGTATTGGTTGGTAAGTGAGACAGGTAAGTAGCAAGGTGGCAGGAATATAACATATGCTCTTGTTTCCTCACAGTCTCACTACCTGCAGTGCAGTGAAGGCCACGTGGAGTTTGCTGGAGTGCAGTGTTCAGTCTTTGAGTCTCCTTATCCCATGACCATGGCCCTGTCTGTCCTGGTTACCATAGAGATGTGCAACGCCTTGAACAGGTACAAAAACAAACTCACCCACATATTAAGCTACTGACATAACAAGACCGTATTAACTGTATAAATCCCTTTTCCTGTGCTGAACAGTCTGTCAGAGAACCAGTCCCTGGCGAAGATGCCTCCCTGGTCCAACCCCTGGCTGGTGGGAGCCATCTGTCTCTCCATGGCTCTACACTTCCTCATTCTATATGTAGACCCGCTGCCAGTAAGGATGCATGCATGTTCTGAATGTATCTGAAAGGTTCCACTGATGACCAGTTCTGATTTATCATTTTCAAGCCAGAAATTTCCAAGTATTCTACATTTAGACCTTTTTTTTGCTCAGGGTAGAAATAGTGGACACTCCATGTATCCAAGAGTTAATACCAATCATTCCTCTACTTGTTTCTTCAGATGATATTCCAGATACGCCCTCTGTCGTGGCCTCAGTGGGTGGTGGTGTTGAAGATGTCACTTCCTGTCATACTGATGGATGAGGCCCTCAAGTTCCTGGCACGAAACTACATTGAGCCAGGAAGCCAGATGCAGGTCAGAACTCTTGATCTCGATCCGTCCACTCACTGCCTCTGTTCATATACATCAAGGTTATTTGTACGTCATTGCGGTCAATGTCTAATCATTTAATGTCTAATGTCTAACCATCCTTTATTCAAATCCATTTCTTAAAAAAGACATTGGAAGAGGAAGAGGAGCTGCAGAGGACGAGCGGCGCCTTGACGACAAGGCTCTGTCAGTCATTGAGGGGCGTGTCCTGGTCGTTTGTTCTGATCTCTGCACCGCTAGTGATCTGGATCTTCAGTCTGGATTCTGACATCACCAACATCTTCTGGTAGTGACGGGAGGAAGAGAGGATGGGTGGACTGTGGGGGGAGACAGTGAAAGACGGGAGACTGAAAGAAGGAAGTTGGAGAGAAAGGATGAGTAGTGGGAATAAAAATGCAGAAGAGCGGGGATGGAATGTGTTAGGGTGAGCGGAGGTAAAGAAACAAGCAAAGTGAGGAAAGCAAAACTTTGCTGAGATATGAAAATGTAAAGGATAAAGAGGAAAATATTTAGCCTATAGACAATCAGAGAAATAAGAAACAAAGTGAAAAGCAGTTTAAGACCATCGCTTCCTCAATACTAAAAGGTGCTCTGTGTAGCTGATTGTCTCTTTACATTTAACATAAATATACTTAAACTGTACTTGTACCTGCTCACACTTTTTGTTTCTAGAGCTGCTGGTCTGTTTGTCAGTCCAACACTTTGACCAGAGGAAATTATGTATATCGCTGACAAAATACAAAAAAAATGAATGACCATAGCATGCTAACCTGCTAAATTTTGCATTTTAAAATACTAAAGGCTAGCTGATAAACATTAGCAGGTGAGCATGCTAATATTAACATGTGCATGCTTTTTGAACACGATAAGCAGAATAAAAGCAAGTTAAAGTTCAAATGAAGTTCAACAATTAGTCTTCTCCCCAAATGTGACCCAGTGACACACAATGTAAAGTACAGTCTAGATGCTGGAAGGGGATTTTTGGTTTATCACAGGTTGCATTTATGTTAGACTGACGTTCACTTCTTTTTAGTGACCAGGAGTGTGTTGAATCAGCTGTTCATCTACAGTCCTTCCTAAGTACTTAAGTAACTACTAAAACCAGTTGCATACTAAGTCTGAGTGAGTGTAAGTACTAAAACCAGTTGCATACTAAGTCTGAGTGAGTGTAAGTACTAAAACCAGTTGCATACTAAGTCTAAATGAGTGTAAGTACTAAAACCAGTTGCATACTAAGTCTAAGTGAGTGTAAGTACTAAAACCAGTTGCATACTAAGTCTAAGTGAGTGTAAGTACTAAAACCAGTTGCATACTAAGTCTAAGTGAGTGTAAGTACTAAAACCAGTTGCTTACTATCTAAGTCTAAGTAACTAGTTGCACTATTAAAAGCTAAGAAATATCTGATCAAGACTTCATTATTGTGTGAATTGGATGCTGGGAATCTACTCCTAATCTGCATTTTTTTGGAAATGTATGCTAGCTATATTCCATATTACCTCCTTTACCCTTCACTCTAAACTTGTAATGTATTAGCAAGCTTCAGTTAGCTTGGTCAGATAGTTACTTTGTTTATCTAAGCAACAGTTACACCTGTGGGTTAGTGGATGTATTTATTGAGTAAGAACTCCTCTCTACATAAGATGGTGCAATCTGTTTTTTACATAGTTGTGTTTAAATCTCTTTGCGAGAACTTGCGTTATAATGTGGCTAAGTTTCAATTTATGAAGAGCTGGTACAACTGATTCCTGACAAGGCAAATAGTAACCAGTATTTCAAAGTGAGGGCAAAAGTAATCCCTAAGTTAGGAATGGTTGGTGTAGATGTTTGGTGTTGCATGGTGATGATTTATTGATGGTGAAAATGCTACACATAGCACCTTTTTGATGAGAATTTCTGGTTCTGGTGAATTAGTCGATTAAGTAGAAGAAAAAGAAACATTCTGAGTGGCCCAGAAACACACACACACACGCACACACACACACCAGCTTTACATCCACACTGTAACTTACCAGTAATAATATGTGGTCAGAAATAGTTGAGGAGGCCAGACAACTAGATGTACTATAAAACCCTCCAACTGGCCGTTCTGACAGTCTTTATGCTGCAATGCAAAAACATACAGTCATATAATGTTAGAACTTCCTTGTAGATACTGTACATGAGACAAAAACAAGCATTTGGCCTGTGAAGGAAGACTGTTAGCAGATTATTACAGAACGCATGTCAACACATCACACATTTCTAGCAAGGGCCAGAGTGGAAGTCCAGGTCCAGGTCTTTACTGACTATATTTCATTCTGCAGAGACGCCAACATTTCCTGCAGAGTTAGATGAAGTTGGTTCTGTGTACAGCTGGTTCTCTACAGGCTCACATCCAAAACTGTAAAACTCATGTTCAACATAGCATTTATGATCTTAAAGGCCATTCACTTCAACCTTTATTCTGATAGATCTACAGTTCAGTATATTTCATTTTATTTTCTGTCGATTGTTACTGACACATGTAAAGGTCTTAAAAGTGACTTGACCAGACTTCAGCTGGTTCTTTAGACATCCTGAAACTTGGTAGAATGACTGAAGCTGGATTTAAGCCTTCACACAAGGATGAATGAGTAAAGTGTGTTTCATTAGTTAAGAAATGTAATTTATATTAACGCTAGAGATGTTATTGCATCTAAACAATGTGGTTGACTGCGACATGTATGTAAGCTAAATGGGTTAATATGTTTCTTTCTTTCATGTTAAGGCTTTAAATATATAGTAGATGTTATTATTTCTCTCATTCCCCAACTTCTGCTCAGTACAATGCAACACTGCTTTTAGTTGTTTTTTTGTTACTTTTGTTCTTTTGTTCTTTTTTTTAAACTTTTTTCCTCCCATGCCTGTTTACCACAGAAACTGCCTCTGTGATAAGTTATGAAAGTTAATTCAGATGCAGGATTTCAATTTGAACACTAATGCTTTTAGCAGGAGTTGTAATCCCTACAGTAGGCCTGACAGAAAGCAAGTGTTTCATTTCAATGTTTTTTTAATGATTTTGTTTGTGATTTTCAGTGACCTGTCTGCCATTTTCTTCAGTGATGTCACACTATTTGCCATTGGGATTGTTTATATGTGAAAAAAATCATTAGTCGTATTTTGTAGTATATCATACATGGTCCTGTTCATGATTACAGCCACTGTTAAGGAAAAAACATCATTTTGAGAATAAAGCTGTTTTGAATAAAATTGGCACGAAAAAAGTCATAATAATATAATATAAAGTTGTAATTTTATATTGATAAAGTTATTGATAAAGTTCTATGATAATATGGCTTTTGGTGAAGTCTGTGAAATTGCAGGTCATTGTTTATTATTTAACAGTGAATGAATGTTTTGGCTAATATTATTACTTTTATTCTTTCTCAAAATGACACAAAACAACTTTCTTGTAAAATTGTGACTTTATTCTTCTTATAGTACACCTGTTTTCAAAATTACAATTTTACTCATAGTGTTAGAACCTTTTACTTTTTGCAAAATTGTGACTTTTTCTTCCAATGTAGACTTCATTGTCACAAGATTACAACCTTTTCTCCAAATATTTCAACTTTATTCTCACATTTCTTTCTCTAACAGTCTGTCCCAGGCCTTTTATGATGCGGTTCTATTAAAAAAATGTAAAGCTGTTGCATTAGAAAAGAAAAGCATTACATTTTCTGATGTCAAAATTTGTCATGGAGGTGCTCGACCAACTCGCCTCTTGAAAAGTCAAGACTTTTTTTTGGTGGAAATAAGTTAGAGCTTTATGTTTTGTTTTGTTTGTGTATTTTTAATTTGAAGCTTTGTTTTAGTCATTTTTTTTCTTATTGTTATTTATCCCAAAACGTAAAGAATCCCTTTGCTTCTGTGCTGCCCACAGATCTGCCTCATTTGTCAGTTATGTTGCAATAAGATATTTTCTTTTTGATACCACTAAGGCAGAAAAAACACATGTAGATGCACTTATGAGTGAGATACTATTTATTTTTCATTTTTATTATTAATATATTTTTAGTTGGCCCTGCTCCAACAAATCCCCAGTGTATCAACTTTGTTTACACAGTTGTTTTCTTCGTCATTGTTACATTCTTCTTCTTATTAGCTCATAATCATTCTACTTTAGGAGTAGAATGATTGGAAGGAGGGTTTCTACAGAGCAGCATGTGGTTCCTAACCAACTTGATAACTAAGGAGAATCTTGTCAAATATGTATCTCTTTATGTTTCCCTCTCTTCCTCTCTGTTCGCTCATCAAAAGCTACACAACATCTCCATTAGAGCCAAACAAGGGAACACTGTTTTTGTAGTTTTCATTTCGAACTATTTTTCTTGTTCATTCTACTCTTGGAGAGTTTGTTGTCATGGGAAATGATGTTACAGGATGAAAACAACAACAATAAATTACAAAATGGTTCAGAATTCGAGTGTTGTGATTGTTTGATGCATTATGAAAGTTCTACATCACAGAAAACAGTGTCTGTAGTTGCTAAAGACTGTGCAATATTAATGTAGTTAGATCTCCGTGCTCCTTTTAGAACGCCTGCATTTCAGACACTGCTTTTACCCTTCGCAGTTTCTTTTAGGGGATCGGTTCCTTAGTTGCATTCAATGTCTCCGTACATGTTACCCCTTTAGCCATCGTATCACTTCTATGCAGATGACACACAGCTGTACCTCCCTTTGAGACCTGAGGCCTGTACTACGAAGCTGGATTTTCTCTTATCAAGGTAACTTCAGGGTTAAGGGGTTATTTTTCAAATATATCTTTTCGTCAATTTTTTACATATACAATAAATAAATAACCTCCAGTTTCAGAACTTGTGTCAGGAAACCTGACAAAAAGTCTCAATAAGAACATCTTGAGAGTAATCGCTGCAAAAGTGCAGAAAAGCAGAATTTTGTTCGTATTTTTTAATTGTAAAAATGTACCAAAATATATATTTAAAGAAGAATATATACAGTTGGTTTGACATCATTCACTCAAATAGTTGCGCATAATGGTTTTGTATTTTGAATGTTGAATATTAAACTTAATGTCTGCTATTTTCTGCCAGCATTCCTTTCTGGCTTTTGCTGCAACAGTGTTGCTTTTGGCCTGGATGATGTTTGACTTCTTCATAACGTTGAATAATAATTGTCTGCTCCTCCATGGTAAAGTAGTCTGCTCTGCAGGGTTTCTCCATGTTTGTGATTGGTCAGATGCTGCAAACACCTCCCCTTTATGTGAGCGCGCAGTGATCCAGATTGGAAAACCCTGGGTTCAATTACCGAGTCCAGCTTCATAGTACCGCTTATCAGTCTGGGTAAGTCAACCCAGGTAACAGAGATATCCAGGGTATGTTAATCCAGCTCATAGTACAGGCCTCAGGTAACAGAGATATCCAGGGGATGTTAATCCAGCTCATAGTACAGGCCTCAGGTGACCATGACGTGTTAAATCGCCTGTTTAACGGCCTTAAATGAAAACAAACATCTGCTGACTAGCAATTTCTTAAAACTAAATGAAAGTAAAGCGGAAATTTTAATCTTAAAATCTAGGACTGCTCTCCAGATGTGAGAAACCTCATGAATCTTGGTATTTTATTTGAAACTGATTTTAAGTTTGAGAAACAAATAAATGCTGTCGTTAAGTCGTCCTTTTACCATCTTAGGGTTTTAAGCAAGGTCAAGCACATGTTTTATTAAAGGAATTTTGAGACATAATCTATATTTCATTTATTTTTCGCCTAGACCTACTGTAGATTATTGGAATGCACTATATTTGGAAGTCAGACTACACTTTGGTATGAAATGCAGCCACACGTTTGAGAACTAAATCCAAAAAGTGATGCCTCATTACTTCAATTTCAGCATCATTACACTGGTTACCAGTACATTTTAGCTCAGAAAACCCCAATGACGAGCAACATAATTGGTATTTCGTGTCCCTTGCCCGGACACGGGTCACCGGGGCCCCCCCCCTGGAGCCAGGCCTGGGGGTGGGGCTCGGAGGCGAGCGCCTTCACCCATGGGGCCCGGCCGGGCATAGCCCGAAGAAGGGACATGGGACCCCACTCCCACAGACCCACCACCAGTGAGAGGGGCCAAAGGGGTCGGGTGCAGTGTGAGCTGGGCAGCAGCCGAAGGTGGGGACCTTGGCGGTCCGATCCTCGGCTGCAGAAGCTAGCGCTAGGGACGTGGAACGTCACCTCTCTGGTGGGGAAGGAGCCTGAGCTGGTGCGTGAGGTTGAGAAGTTCCAGCTAGATATAGTCGGCCTCACCTCGACGCACAGCAAGGGCTCTGGAACCAGTCTCCTCGAGAGGGGTTGGACTCTCGTCCACTCTGGAGTTGCCACTG
Organism: Scomber japonicus; assembly: GCF_027409825.1. Lineage (NCBI taxonomy): Eukaryota > Metazoa > Chordata > Actinopteri > Scombriformes > Scombridae > Scomber > Scomber japonicus. Next base: position 39,101,039 of record NC_070579.1, on the reverse strand, counting down.
GTGAGAGGCGCCGGGCAGGGGTGGCAATACTTATTGCCCCCCGGCTTGGTGCCTGTATGTTGGAGTTTTCCCCGGTAGACGAGAGGGTAGTCTCCCTCCGCCTTCGGGTGGGGGGACGGATCCTGACTGTTGTTTGTGCCTATGGTCCAAACAGCAGCTCAGAGTATCCTGCCTTTTTGGACTCCTTGGAGGGGGTGCTGGAAAACACTCCCCCTGTGGATTCTCTCGTTCTGCTGGGGGACTTCAACGCCCATGTTGGTAGCGACAGTGAGACCTGGAAAGGTGTGATTGGGAGGAACGGCCCCCCTGATCTGAACCCGAGCGGTATTCTGTTATTGGACTTCTGTGCTCGTCACAGATTGTCCATAATGAACACCATGTTCAAGCATAAGGGTGTCCATATGTGCACTTGGCACCAGGACACCCTAGGCCGCAGTTCGATGATTGACTTTGTAGTCGTGTCGTCGGACTTGCGGCCGCATGTCTTGGACACTCGGGTGAAGAGAAGGGCTGAACTGTCAACTGATCACCACCTGGTGGTGAGTTGGCTCCGATGGTGGGGGAGGATGCCGGTCAGACCTGGCAGGCCCAAGCGCATTGTGAGGGTCTGCTGGGAACGTCTGGCAGAGTCTGGAGGAGTTCAAGTACCTCGGGGTCTTGTTCACAGTGAGGGAAGGATGGAACGGGAGATCGACAGGCGGATCGGTGCGGCGTCTGCAGTAATGCGGACTCTGCACAGATCCGTCGTGGTGAAGAGAGAGCTGAGCCGAAAGGCGAAGCTCTCGATTTACCAGTCGATCTTCATTCCTACCCTCACCTCTGGTCATGAGCTTTGGGTAGTGACCGAAAGAACAAGATCGCAGGTACAAGCGGCCGAAATGAGCTTCCTCCGTAGGGTGACTGGGCTCTCCCTTAGAGATAGGGTGAGAAGCTCAGTTATCCGGGAGGAGCTCGGAGTAGACCCGCTGCTCCTCCGCGTCGAGAGGAGCCAGATGAGGAGGCTCGGGCATCTAGTCAGGATGCCTCTCGGACGCCTCCCTGGTGAGGTGTTCAGGGCACGTCCCACCGGTAGGAGACCCCAAGGAAGACCCAGGACACGCTGGAGAGACTATGTCTCTCGGCTGGCCTGGGAACGCCTCGGGATCCCCCGGGAAGAGCTGGACGAAGTGGCTGGGGAGAGGGAAGTCTGGGCTTCCCTGCTTAGGCTGCTGCCCCCGCGACCCGACCCCGGATAAGCGGAAGAGGATGGATGGATGGACTACAAGATTTTACTTTTGGTCTTTAAAGCTTTGAATGGGCAAGCTCCAGCATATTTCAGTAACCATGTACATCTCCACTGTCTCTGTAGAACACTGAGACTTCCCTCAACACATTTGATTCTTTAAATGCTAAAAATCCACTGGCTTTCTGTGGCTTTCAATGGGTCTTAGATATACAGTACCAACATGTGTTTTTCTCTGTATCTGCATCATGTGTCATTTGTCAATTTCTCTACTTTCCTTTATTGTGTAAGAGCACTTTGGTCAATCACTGGTTGTTTTTAAGCCGTGCTATATCAATAAACTGACTTGACTTTATTGTAAACTCTGGACTTTTGTCTACATCAGGATTTTGTAGGAATGATGACTTTTTTTTTTCCAGTGATCTGATTGGCCAGTGATTGGGGTGTTGACTGGTTGTTGACATCCTCTGAAGTTATCCTGCTTATACACAGCAGGTTAGCTGTTCAGCATAAGTTACCATGGTGATGTTCCTCCATAAGAAGTGAAGCACCTTCATACAACAGAAAACCAAACAAACCCCAAATCCTGCTTCACAGTGCAGACCCCTGGTGTATTTCCCAAAAATGTGACAGAGCTGAACTGAGAACCGAAGAGCCAAGCCCACATCTTTATTTTAGTTACTTATTTTCTTACTTTGCTTTTATCAATTCTGTTGAAACATTATTATTTTATACAATATAAAATTCACATAAGTCATGAATTCTATACATGTTTTTTGTATATATTCCATAATTACTACATGAGTATCTGTAACACACAAACACAGCCCAACAAATTATTCACGTCTTACAAAGTAAGGCAAGGCAGTGTTATTTTTGGCACATTTCATACACAATGGCAACTCAATGTGCTTTACATAAAATAAAACATTTAACAGTAAGAATTAGAAATAAAAAAACAATAAAATTATTTGCAATTTGCAATTTGAGAAATAAAAATAAAACCCAAACATTAAAACAAACAATTAAACCCTCCTACCCCACTAATGGTAATAAAAATATAAAAAATAAAAACAAAGTGCAGAAAAATAGGAAGAATATAGCATTAAATATAAGGTTGTAGCATAAAATAATGATTTGATTTGCTTGAAAATCATTAAAAGTGCAAATGAAAGATTAAAAAGTTAAAGTGCTTTTAAAAAAGCTCAATCATAAAAGTAGAGTCTACTGTAAAAACAAAAGCTCTTCTGAAGTTAAAGGAGTACACGGAAAACATTTTATGGGACTTCCAAACAGCTGGGAAGCTTGTCAAAAATGATGTCGCAGAGAGCAAGATGACTTTCTGTTCAGTAATGCTCCAACTCTAAAAACAATAGAGTAGAATAGATTAGAAAGCCTTTATTGTCATTGTACAGGAATATTCAATAAGGTAAGGAGTGCTACATCTGAAACAGTGCTGATTGGTCAGTAAAACCAAAAAAATAAAAACAAACCAATAAGACGACATTAACAAACATACAATGAGGAAATAAATAAACAGTGTAGTGAAATATTACACTTTAGACTGTATTTGCTGTTAGGACTGAATATGTATCAGCCTGACAGCCCACAGGTATAGCATGTTAGCATTTTTCATTAGACCCTCCCTCACTGTAATTGTGACTTAATATTAAAACAGTACCCTGATGACATCGTCAGTGTTAACTTCTTGTCTTAAAAAAATGTTGGAATGCCCCTTTAAGCAGGTAGTTCTTACCTCTAAACTCTCCATCCTGACTGGTATGCTGCAGTTTTTTCATGCAGTGTTTTCATGAGTTTGGGTACAAACTCGTTTTTAAAAATGTAAAATATATCCTATTTATTGTGTGTGTGTGCATGTATGTGTTCTGTGTCCACCACATGATGGAGCCAGTGAGCAAGATACCACTATCAACACACTAACACTGACATCAGGAGAAAAACTTTAGTTCCAAAATGTTAACTTCACCAGAACTAAGACTTGCATTGTGTTTCTTTAGATAACAATTCATTTTTGATATTATCCACAAGATAGTAAATGCTTTTAGTACACAGATGGTGTTAGGGAATATAAGTCCTTAACTTATTTAACTTATTTAACAGCATTAACTGTCACTGTTCACATATTTTCTATCAATCTGCTGAACTAAACGTGCCCAAACTCTGCAGCCGAGTGAGACCACTTTAAGCAAGAAGTCTGATCCATGTGTGTGTGTGTGTGTGTGTGTGTGTGTGTGTGTGTGTGTGTGTGTGGTGGGCGGGAGAGACATGAGCTCCATTTATAGACTTACTGTATGTAGAAAGAGAGAGAGAGAGAGAGTCAATGTGGGTGCACATGTGCTGGTGAATACAGCTGCCACACAGAAGGAAGGATATCCCATTTTACTTCTGCAAGAGAGAGAGAGAGAGAGGGGAAAGAAAGAAAGAAAGAAAGAAAGAAAGAAAGAAAGAAAGAAAGCAAGAAAGAAAGAAAGAAAGAAATTCAATACTAAAACAGAAGCAAACTTTCTCCTGTTGAGAAGCAGGAGCAGCAGAGAAGAGAAAGTGCTGAATCATCACTATATAAACACAGACCATCCACAGGAAGGAGGAAAACTTGTGAGGTAAGTGAACATTTTCCTTCAATACATTGCAAAGTTATGAGTGTCTCCTCTTTATTTTCCACATCTAGACACATGCATAATAAACCCAGCAGGGAGGATTTGATGCATTCTCATGCTGTATAGGGTTACACTCAACAGGTGTGATGTGTCTTTATCTCATCATGCTTTTCTTCTGGAGAGCTGGAGAGGAACTTTAACCAAACTCAATCCAACATTTAGAACATTTAGAAGGAAAGTCTGTGAAAGAGAAATAAAATGCTGAGGGATTCACTGTAGTTCAACTTCTGGCCACAGTTATGTTCTAATGGGTGAGACCTCAAACTGGAGAAGGGTATCAGTGCAACATGCGGTCTGGAGAGAGAATGGCTGGGAGGAGCAGAGTTAAAGGGGATATGGCGTCTTCGCACATGGTCATATGTACAGTGATCTGATCTGAATGAATACAAGATTTTGTAAGTGGAACTTTTCCACAAGAGTTCAAATGTTATGACAAATCATGTTTTAATAAAGCATCCATGTGAGGGTGTTCTTATCCTTGTAGTTGTTGTGTATTTGAAATGAAGAAAGTCTGAACTCCTGCAACACTTGTAGAATAGACCAACATCAAACACATTCAAAGTAGTATGTAAAATGTAAAAATGTGAAAAATATACAAGAAATATCATGTATCAGTCAGTGACACATGACTTGAGACCAATGATTGTTGCTTCAACTCAGGGAGGCAAGGGGAGTAGACAATATGTGACATCATATTTGATCCATGGGCAGCTGTGGCTCAGGAGGTTGAGTTTCCACCAATCAGAATATTTGATTTCCATCTCCTTCAGTCCGCATGTCCATGTGTCCTTGAGCAAGATACTTAACCCCAAATTGCTCCCATTGCTGTGCCAATGGTGTGTGAATGTGTATGAATGGTTAGTCTTGATGGTTAGCAGGGTGCTAACCTGCTCATCAAGACTAACCATTCATACACATTCATCAAGAGGGTGGTAGGTGTGGTAGCTCCTGTTATCAGTGTATGAATATGACATGTAGTGTAAAAGTGCATTGAGTGATCAAAAAGACTAGAAAAGCTATAGAAGTACAGTCCATTTACCATTTACATGTATGAATAAATATATACACACATATGTATAAATATGTATGCATATCTGGAAATTCTCTAGAGTTAAACCCAGCGTGTCCCAGTAGGTCGCATACTGTAGGTTAAATGATAGAAATAAATATATCAGGTCCATATGTAGGCTCATTGTGTGTGTGTGTGTGTGTGTGTGTGTCTCTCTCTCTCTCTCTCTCTCTCTCCCTGTGTGTGTGTGTGTGTGTGTGTGTGTGTGTCGCCAAGGTATCCTCCAGGTCTCTTGTTGTGTTCACTGGTAAAAAACAGAATATTTAAAGAGCACATATGTAACTTTTACTAAACAGTGCCTATTCAGGGATTATGCTAAAACACAGTAACATTTGCATTAGTGAAGAGTCATACACCCTGTTTACACCTGACATTAACATGTGTCTCAAATGAAGAGCTCTAAATACAAGTGTAAACAACCTCCTGCATGTATTATGATCCTATGAGTCAAAGCTCTTGCTGAGGTGGTATGAGACACATCTGACCTCATGACTTTTGCAGTGTAAACTAATTCATATGTCCTGATGTCGTGGCTGTGCTGCTTTATTGTTAAACAGTAGAAAGAATAGAGCACCACAGATGCATGTGGTTACAGTAATCGGAACAGCTGGAACATCGTGTACATGTTTATTAGTTCTTGAAACATTTTTATTACATTTTTATCTCTTATAGTGGAAGTGAAGTAGGCAGCAACAAAATCTGGACACAAGTGGTCAGTTTGAGTCCACACACACATAATAGAGACATGTGTGAACAGCAGTGTGTCTCAGATGTCCACTTGTGACTGGATCACCTGAGAAGCATGTTAATGCCAGATATAAACAGGGCTATTAAACTGACTCTGAGTAATGAGTGTCGGTTACACATCAAAACCTCTCTCACCAAATGTTGCTGTTCATACCAGACCAAGTGAGGCTGTGTGAGTGCACAGAGTTGATCAAGAGTGCATTTCATTGTGTATGAGTTCAACTTTTCATTTGTAACAAGAAGAATGTGTCATTTTACATTTTATATTTCAAAAGTGACAGTTTTGCTTCATTTGGGAATGTTATGGGTGACAATGGAGCTCCAACTGATTGGTTAAGAACCTGGAAAATCTTTTTCCCACATGGGGGGTTGCCTTCCTGCAGGAATGTCCAAAATATTCCATAAAAGTTCATGTAGCAGCAGGTTTTCATTCCAACCAATCAGGAGCACACCAGACTTGACTCATTTAATCAACTAATCTCAGTCTTCAGACAGCTGATCGGTTGAATCCTGTGTGTTCTTGATTGGTTTTTTTTTTGGGGGGGGGGGGGTTTGGATACAAAGAAAGTTAAAGAAAATGTGCAAATCAAGAAAGTAAAAACAGAAATAAAAAAAGAAGAAAAAAACAAAAAACTTTCCATGTGCCACAATGCATTTGACAAAAACAAGGAGGACAAGAAGCACAAACGCAAAATTAAACTGATGAGTAATGAGTTAATGATCATTGCTCAACAGAAGAAACTCCACCTGCAGAACTGTCTGTGATGTCCAGCTGCTTGTCTACTGTGCGTAGGTGCATTTGCATCATCATCTGTGTACACACACGCACATTTACACACACGCACACTTACACGCACGCACACTTACACACATGCACACTTAAACACACTCACACTTACACACATGCACACTTACACACACGCACACTTAAACACACATGCACACTCACACACACGCACGCTCACACACACGCACACACACGCACACTTAAACACACTCACACTTACACACATGCACACTTACACACACGCACACTTAAACACACATGCACGCTCACACACACGCACGCTCACACACACGCACACTTACACGCACATAACAGCATCACAGTTCCACCAGAGTCATTTCTGCTCTCATTATGGTTACATTTAAAAGTTTGAGGCTCAAATAGGTCAAATTATACAATGTTTCACAGAAAGAGCTTTGTGTAGCAGAACTTTGTTTTTTCTTTCATCTGACTTCAACACCCAAATGAGCCCTAAGTAGGGAACCACAGGACTAAAATACTAAACTACATATAAAGTCATTTAAATTAGATCCACTCTGACCAACTTTAACAGTAAATTCATAGTCATGCATCAGTATTCACTGCAACTGAAATGATTTGGATCTATTAATCAATTATTAATCAATTAGTCAACTGACAGAAATGAATCAGCAACTCTACAGCCAAAATCCTAATATGGACACTCAGCTGCTAGATGTAAATGAGCAGGTACACACTATCTGTAGATGTGTGTGTTATGACAGTGAGGGACGTTATGAGGGTCAGACCAGAGAGAAGTTGGATGACATGTCACTCTGCAGACTCTGCTCCACAGACAGTGTTTCCCCTTCATATCCTCATATCTGTGTGTGTGTGTGTGTGTGTGTGTGTGTGTGTGCGTGTGTGTCTTAGAAAGAGTGAGAGAGAGCACTGCTTTTCACCAGTCAGCAGAACCCCCCATTGCGCAAACATGTGGGTTATACAGGTTGAGTCACTGTACTTTCTAAGCACACACACACACACACACACGTGCACACAAACACACACAGACACATACTTACCACGCAGATTTTCAACTCAGTCCATCAAATATTTACTCACTCATTGCTGGGAAGAACATTGGGTCCATTGATATGTTTTTCAACCGTAACGTCACTTCAATATGCGTACGTGCATACGTGCGTGCGTGTGAGTGAGTGAGTGAGTGAGTGTGAGTTAGACCGGTACATGACACTTGATCGCCCCAGCTACAGCAGAAGGTCAAGCGGGGTCAAACGACTCCCTTTTTTGGTCTCATCTTCGTTTCTTTTCAGAAAGCACGGCAGCTCATAATCGGCCATGGCATACAGTGGGGCTCCACCTACCACACCAGTGTTACTGACTGTCTTTACTGTTACTGTGGCTTCTTAGTAGTTTCTATGCAAACACACAGAGTCTACAGTTAGTGTGTCATTATGTGTATCTTGTGGCTTCACATTCATGTTGATTTCCTCATTCATAATACATTAGTAAAGTTTTTGAATATTTTGAAACCTGCACTGATTACATCCGCATTTACTAAGAGCTGGCATTGTAGAAAACATGTATAGATGATGTATGAGGGTAGCTTCATAGACTGCTATATACCATCTTGCAACTCTAGTTCCAAACATTATTCCAAATAAAAATGCTGTGTGAGGGAATTTGCATTATTTATCTAGTATTCTGATTGGCTGGGGGTTGAAGGTGGGGGCCACACCTCCAGCTCCAGCCAATCACAGTAGACTGACATTAATAATGCAGATTTATCAGCCTGCTAGAGGACAGAGGGAAATCTGGGCTGTAAGGAAAGATGGATTTAGAGAAATCTTTTTCTTTTTGGTGAATTAAATGTTACACACATATTAACCCTTACATACTGTTCATATTCTACACCCTCACAGTATGTCAATTTTGACTCGGTCTAAGAAGCCCAATTTTGAACCACAGATCTATTTATAATGTATCAATAGCAGTGATGGGAATAACACCGTTTAAATAAACGCTGTTACTTTTTTCAGTAACGGGTAATGTAACTAATTACTATTTCCATCGTTACAACGCCGTTACGTTACTTAATGAAATGAGGCACGTTACAAACTGAATCTAATCTACTCAGTGAACCTGTTCTCATCCAACTTTGCTCTCAGCCACAAAAGCTGCAAAGCCTTTTTTTTTTTTTTTTGGAGAGGGGAATGGGAGAAGGGAGGGGCGGGACAACCGTGATGATGATTGGTTAAGGCAGAGTAAGATTTCATGGTAAGCCAATCAGAGGCAGTGTTTACACATGCACACACACATGCACACAGCAGCGTCACACACACAAACTAGCAGAAGCTGCAGCAATCATAGACATATAAATATATATATAGATATATATATATATATATAATATATATATAGACATCTTTATATGTCTATGGCAGCAATGGCGAGTTGGGAGGAAAAGGTTGTGTTTTTAAACAGGAAGTACAGACACTACTTTAATCTCCTTGAGGTAAAAGGCGGGAACATACATGTGAAATGTACATTATGTATCAGAGCGTCCGTTACAATCAACACAGACATATTTATACTTTCAAAAAAATATATTATTATTTTTTTTAAAGTAACGCTTTAGTTACTTTCCCTGGTAACTAGTTACTTTTATAATGGAGTAATTCAGTTACTAACTCAGTTGCTTTTTGGGAGAAGTAACTGTAACTATAACTAATTACTTTTTAAAAGTAACGTGCCCAACACTGATCAATAGCCAATTTGACTGATAACCACTAAATAGCTCCCATCACACAATATATATGTATATATGTCCTATTTGACCTAAGACATGTAAATATAACATCGCAATAATGATGGAAATGTATTTTATAACTTTATGGAAGTGTGGGGTTTATTGTAGAACCATTAGAGCCATCAGTCTTCACTGCTACATCATAAAAAGAAATCCTCATAACTACTATCTTATTAAAACTATTAACTATTCATTTAACATGAACTAATATTTAACCAACAAGCAAAAACTTTAAAATAAACCTTAGTATTTATATAAAAAATGGTTTTCATGACAGTTTTGGATTCACAGGGTTATTTTTCAGGTATTTAGCTCAAATGATAAATTAAAAGCAGACATTCCTCTCTGGTGATTTTATCTATTAATTTGACTATACAACTCCACAAATGTTACTATATCAGTCCATATACCATACTCACAAAGTAAGCATCAATAACTTGTGTTATGACCTGGTTTTAGCAATGATGATCCAGAGATCTACACTATACTACCCCTGTGAATGTGTATATGTGTCAGCAACAGAACACCAGCATAATCATCCCCCTTCCTTAGTCGTAGAGCACAATATAGCGACAAAGTATTGCTCATAGCGCCACTGGTGGTTTAAAAAGTAGAGAACAGCACTTCTGATGATTGTGTTTACCCAGACAAATTGAAAAATGTATACTACATATCTAGAAATACTTGTCAGGCCACCTTTCCCCATTGCTTGGATCAACCCTGAAGCCTAAGATTGATGTCTGGATAGCAGAATATAATGATGTGGTGTAGAATTAGGAATTGTTCCCGGCGACAATTTGCTGATTTCTGGACTAATTTCTGTCTTCTTTCCTGTTCCTGCGTGTCTCCAGCTGTCATGGCTCCCAGCTTGGCCCAGGCGTACAGGAGGAGGTGGTGGATGGCCTGCACAGCCGTCATAGAGAATCTGCTCTTCTCTGCTGTTTTGCTGGGCTGGGGCTCACTGCTCATCATGCTGAAGAATGAAGGATTCTATTCACACGTTTGTATCGGTGAGATCATCCAAACAGTTCTTCTGGTTATCTGTAGTGCAGTAACTTTCTTTGCCTTGATAGTTTCAAAGGTGTAGCATGGATTTTGATCTTATTGATAAAGATAAATAGATATAAAATTGATAAAAAGTGCTTGAGTGTTTTGCCGTGCAGCACCATGGCTCGAGGCAATGTTGGACCCCGTTTTGCCCAGACTGAAATGTTTCAATAACTGAAATGATTTGGCAACTATTGGATGGATTGTCTTGGATTTTTGTACAGACATTGCTGGTATCCCAAGGATGAATCCCAATGACTTTCATGATCCTAACTTTTCTTCTAGTTCCACCAGCAGGCCAAAGTTTTATATTTACTTGATGAATTGGCAGAAAATTCCAGATGATGTAAGGTACTAGACCTTTGATGCTCCACGGACATTTCCTCTAGTTCCACAATGAGAGTGACATTTGTTCTTTTAAAGGAAATGTCCACCTATACAACTATGGATTGCCATGAAATTTACTATAGACATTCACCTCAAGATGAATTGTAATAACTTTGGTGGATTTAGCGCTACTTTTCATCTAGCATCATGATCTAGATCACCACTTGGTGGTAGCATTTGGATCTAAACACTACTGTGGAGCCTCACAGAGCACTAACATGGTTAAAGACTCAGGTTATGATACATTTTAAGAATTCTGTGGGAGCAGAATCAGCAAAAAACTCTGAGGCTATGAGTCAAGGACTGAGCTCTCTTCTTTGACATCACAACAATTCAACAACTTCAAGCATTATAAGCAGGCGCTGTAGAGATTTAATCAACCTCAATCTCAAGGTTTAGATATAAATGTAGTACAAAAATATTCTGGATGTTTTTTTCTTAGAAACCAGTATGCTAGTATTGTACAGCTTGCATTGTGTCAACATTTGCTCCAAACTATTTGTTCATCAAGTTAATTCATGTTGAAACAGAAGCTTGTCATAAGGTTTGTCAGCTGTTTTACACTCAAGGTAAAAAGTTGAGACAGAATACTTTTGTTGATATACTTGATTTCACTTACCCTCATTTGTATCTAGCCATGAAGATAGTTTTGGGTTAATATGCTGATATTTGAGACCTCTGAAGGCTTTACTCCCACCTTTGCTATGCTTTACTCCCATCTAAATAGTCCCTCTGTCACATGCCAAACAATTCTGGCTTCTTTTTGTCTAGGATACAGGAGACCTGCTCATTTCCACTTAATCAGTGTCAGATTGATCAGAACTGAAAAAAAAACCAATTAAAAAAACAACAACTATACAGCCATGTGTATTTCTAGAAAAATGTCCTGTTTACTCAGTATATTCCAGACATCCCACTTTGAACAGTTGTCCACGGGACGGGACTTTAGTTGACAGCAGTTCTAGACTAAAATGTTGACACTGAAATCTATAATTCCAAATAAGGGGTTCAGTTGTTGGGATCTTGAGATTTTACCTTCTCCTGACTTCTCTCTCCTGTGACCCAATCCAGGGAACGAGACTGTCAGCACCAATCTGACGTCATTAGAGACCGGTGAGTGGAGAAGCTGTGTTGAGCAGGAGGAGATACTGAATCTGGGCTTCACCATTGGCTCATTCCTCTTGAGCGCAGCCACTTTACCCCTGGGTATTTTAATGGACAGATTTGGACCACGCCCACTGAGGCTCATTGGCAGGTATGAGTGGAAACAACTTCTGGAAAGTTACATTATTTTCATTAATGTATCAGCAATCATCATGCTCATTTATCTGAATGTGACACCAGACAGATGTGTTCTTACATCATGTGTCTGTATGTCTTTCAGTGCTTGTTTTGCATCCTCTTGTGCAATGATAGCTGCTGCTGCATACAACCCTGAAGGTAAGAAAACCATCCATGTACCATACCTTGAGTCGTCATGGGCTTACTTCAGTCCAGTCCCATGACAGTACTGTGACAGCCCAATTTCCTTTCTGGGCTACTGTGCTTAAAGGAAAATCCAGTTGCCTAGAGGCTGGGTCTTATTTTTGTAGTCTTGCCATCATTCCTATCAGTTGTTCTCTCTATCGTCACTGCTGAGATCCACAGATTTGAACTGATATTAGTCCATCAGGAGAAGAGAACATGAACTCTTAGATTTCTGGACATTTGGAAGAGAAAATGTAGCCAAATACTAGAGTCCAGAGTGTCTTTTGTAAACTTCTATAACATGTACAGTATATAATATATAAGAAGTGCACATACACAGTTATTTAGTCTAATTAGACATGTCGTGTTTTTAAAAAACTGAATTTACCTTTAATTTCTATGTGTTCCATCAGTGCTGTCTGTCCTCATCTTCTTGGCTGTCTCCTTCAACGGCTTTGGTGGAATCTGCCTGACCTTCACTTCACTCACAGTATGATTCTCAATCACGCACATGCACACACATACTACACGTATTCATCATACTTAACCATTGCTTAGGAAGTTAACAATGACAAATAAGCACATATATCACAAAATTCGTGTTTGTTGTGGTGACTGGAGGCTAGGTAAGGCAGGTACAGAAGGGTACAAATCTCTATGGCGTGCACCAGGGTCTTCACCCAGTTGAAAGTGCTTGGAAAACCTTTAGGGGTTCAAGAGGCATCCTTATCCACCTCAATCCACTGAAACACACGTAACCATGTGTTAAACTGACTACAAACACATTTTGAAACTTTGGTCAGTGTTCATGGGAGCTAGATATGAAGATATATGAAATAAATAAATTTGTATCAATGCATTCCTCACCTCAACTTTTTCATTATTTTTATATATTTGGACACCTGGGTACCTCTGTTGTGTATTATTGCTTACATGTCAAGCCAAGTTTATCTTTATGCCCCAATATCAAATGCACTGTGGTCCAGTTTCTCAAGTCTGGGACTAGACTAAATCCTTGTCTGGGAAATTGGCCCTGTATGTTTCTTTAAAGGCTCAAAGAGCAATATTTCCCTACCAGCAGACAGAGAACAGAGAAAGTCAAATAGATATACAATTTATTTAAGATTTAAAGAAATTAGTTAGGAGAAAAACATAATAGTAATTAGTTATAATCCAAAAACAGCATTAGAAGCTCGCTGCTTAAAGCTTCAATTGATATTTTTGTAATTACAATAGGTAAAATGCATAATGTGCAGTTTTTACAGCACTCTGCTTTGCAAAGTGTTTTACAGTCCCTCAGCACATTTGTTTTGAGCTCTCTTCAACCTTGCTTCCAGCTGTTTTAAACCCACTGTACACTACCTGTCCAGCACCAAATGTCACACTGGTGAAATTAGCAGTTAGCCAACTAGAACCAAATATTTCCTTCAGGAGATGATAGAGACCAAAATGGAGTTAAATGGAGAGTAAGCATCTGACTTATATCCATGAGGTGGACGCAAATACAGCTTGAAGTTGATGCCAATGTTGTTCTATATCTGCTAGATGTGTAAATAAGTAGCCGTTTGCTAACAAGTTCACTATTAACAACTTTATAAGGGGGTAATATGTCAATGTTGTCTTTACAGTTAGTTCTACTGCCCCCATAAAAATACATGCCAGAAAGAAAAAGAAGTCAGCTTCTACAATGTGAATTGCATCTTTGATATCTCCTATTTTTAGTCAGGGTTTGGTATTGATGACAGCCTGGAAACCTGTTTACTTTCAGTCTACGTTGACATTTTCTAATTGATGATGATGAAAAACAGTAAAGAAAGATGGGTCATTGCCGTATCTATGTACTGTTTGTTTACGTATACATGAGGTCATGAAGCACATTAGACAGATGCTTGGGACAAAGGTCCCCGCTGTCTGGACATGAACGTGGGACATCACAGTGACGCAGCACATTGCATAGACTGCTAGGTCACCAGGACAGCCTATATACCCACTTTTCCATCTTTCCATATGTCAAAGTCTAAACATCTGCATGACATCACAGTTTGAGCTGTGGCCAGAAGTGCAACATGCTTAATGATTTCAACCTGCAGAGAACAGAGCAGCAGCTGTTCTCTGACCTCGTTGACTACCTCTAAATTTACTCTTTGAAGTCTCACGCATCTACATACAAAGTGTGTGGGGCATTATGCGTGTGGCTATTGCTGTTTAGTGACTTGTGTACCTGTGATTATGAGCACATGTTCCTCTGTGTGTTTGTATGTGTACATGTGCGTGTGTGTGTATTTTGGAAAGTGGCACATGCTGTTCCCCTGGTTCTAAATTCTGCTGCGGCCTCTAAGCCAATCAAAAACCTGGGCGGTCAACACACCCACCCACCCACCCACAGCCCTGTTCCTTTTGTCAACCGTCTCACTCTCTCTTCCTTTCATTCTCTGACCTAGACCATGTCCTGTGGTTGACATGGTCGTTTTGGCCTCACTGCTCTCATTCCTGATCTAGTGTGTGTTGGGACACAATGGGACCGACCTTTTTCCGGTATAAAAAATGACCTTGTCGGGACCAGTAGACCTCATGGGGACCAAAGCGTGGTCCTAATGAGACAAAAAGTCATATCTGAGGTCCTGGTCAAGGTTGAGTCCGGTGTGGATTGAGGTTTCTGTTAAGGTTAAGGTTAGGTTTTAACTTAGGTGGTGGATGGAAGTCAGAGCAATGTCTTAACTAGGTTAGCTGTGAATTAGTGTGTATGTGTGTGTGCTTTGCATACCTATCATATGTAAACGGTGATATTCCCAGCTGCCAATAGATTTGGTGCTGTCAACTTTGATAAGGCAGTTTGTACAATAACACACTGAAGGATTAGAGCTAGAAGCATTTTAATCTTCATACACACAATAGCTAGGTCTGACACAATAATTACATAATCAACTTATCGTACAATAATTATATAATTAATAATTATCAGCTTCATCATGTCTATATATCGACTTGGATATGGTCTTCAAATGACAATAATATCATTTATTGCGATTATTTCTGAGACAACATTATCATGACAACCCTAACAATAGCTTTATATGCCTTAAATCACCTATTTCCAGGGATCTAAGCAGGAGTTAATTCTGCCCTTATAACATTTTTAGCAAGACTAAGAGCTGTACATTTGCTTAGCTTTACAGGCTAGCATATTAACGCTCGCTATACATGTGTTATGGCCCTGAGTAATGGTGACGTCAATGATTTTTCAAATATTTGGTCTTTATATACCAAAGATCACCAGAGTTTTTACAATTCATCCCGAGGAAGGCATGGTTATGTGTACCAAATCTTGACTCATTCCATCTATTATGATCTCCCGTGATGCAAAAACAAACGTTAGTGGATGACCAGAGTCGTGGATACTGCACAGATATTGTAGAAAGCGTAAAAAATATCAACATTGAACATAATTGTGGGTTTTGCGGCAACATCAACCCTCTTGCCTGGTGACTGGGTTGGACACTGACATCCCTTCCAGTCTCAAGCTGTTGACTTCCGAAAAACCAGCGAATCTGGTGTTAGGTAACCATAGCTAATACATGCCAGATGAAAGTTGGCATTGCTCAATCCGACTGATGGTCGACACGTTGAAGCAGTGTTCAGTTTTGTTATATAATCATTGTATATAATAGATTACAAGCAGGACATTGGACGTGATATACAACAGATCTTTTATGTACTTAGGATATATACATAGGATCTTCTTGCAGCCTAATATTGTTAGACTGGACTTTTTCCTCATTTTTTAAAGAGATCTTAAGATTTATTCCCCAAATTGCCCTGTAAATGGCAGATGGATCCAGCAGTACTAGAAGGTTTGTTCAAACACTATTTCGTAATGATCTAGAATCCTTTTTTGGGAATTTTCCTTTTTAGGCAACGTTGCTGATTTAAAGAACTAGGACTATATAATTAGGAGCATTTTAGCTCAAGACACAAGTACTCCAATACAAGAGATTTTGTATATGTTCAAGATATGAAGCTGGTGAAATAAATACATTGTCCTTGTGGGTCTTGTGAAGGTGAAGTCCAGGAAATGAATGTGTCAGCACTAGAAAATCAATTGTATGTGAACTTGTTGATGAAATAGGTCAAAATCCTTGGAAAGACTCATAGTTTGGTCAGAAGGTTGGAACAAAGTTATTGTGAACATGATTAGTAGATGTGAGATGAACTTTATTTTGAGAGGTTTATTTAACATCTTGGTCAAGCTCTTAAATTACAGTGCATGTGAGCTCTAGCAGAAGCAAAAGAATGAAATAAAGAATGATAAGAGGCTGGCTCTGGGTACTGAAGGAAAGCAGATGGAACAACTAATGGAAAGAGGGAGAGAGCCATGGAAAAGAGGGGAGGCCAGATAAGAATGGAAAAACAAGAGGAGGGAGCAAAGCTACCACAGCATGGAAACATTACTGAGGAGAGAGAGAAAGACCGAGCTTAGAGGTTTGACATTCGTTAAACCTGAAGACTGCTGTTATGTTGCTGCTATGACATTAGATGAACTTGAGGACAGCAAACAGACAGACAGACAGATAGAAAAGAGGGCAGACCAACAGACAGACACGTGATGGATAACTACTGTTATTCATGGCTGCATTACCAACCAGTGCAAAGCAGAACACCATATCACTTTGAGTCAATTGGTTTTTGGCAAGTAAACTGAAAACCTTTCATGGAATTTTAACCATTTAAATACATTGTCACCTAATGTGGGTCTTTGCCATTTTTGGTAAAACTTGTTGAGAAGCCTTTTATAAAGGTTAAGTTATTTTTAGTTTATACATTTACTTTTATTTTACTCCTAAATAAAGTTGTGTTTATTTTTGTTTGTTTTTTTAATAAATTACATACTAGACATACAAACACACATACTCCCAAAAAATAAAATAAATTGAATTGAAATAATAAAATAAAATAAAATAAAATAAAATAATACAAACAATACATACACACAAAAACATTTTTTTAAATACTACAATACAAACAATACATGCAAACAACCAAAATAAATAAATAAGATAAATAAATAAATGAATAAATAAAATAAAATACTACACACACACACACACACACACACACACACACACACACACAGTGTGTTAGATCAAATTATTACAGACTGACAGATGCACAGTGACTGTGGTGTCTTTGCTGCTGTGTATGTGGACAGTTGCAGACTTGTAAAAACAGCAAGAGGAAGAGTTTGATCATTTGTTGTATTTGACTAAACAGAAGAAGAAAAAGCTAAAAAAAGAAAATAATATGTGAAACCGCTTAATGAAAATAGGTCAGAGGATGGAGAACTATATACAACACACAATACATTGGTAAGCAAACAAGCTTCCAGTTTGCTTTCTTGTGGATGTGCAGTTGGAGCGATGGTACATGATTACAAATTATGGGCTGCGAGGTTCCACACCACTCTGTGGTCGGCCACCATGACATGGCTAGATGATCACATCATGTGGATCCATATGGACCCTCACAGCCATGTGGGCATGGAAACCATGAATTGGCCCTAAGTTTAAGAGCCCATAGTGTAGCACAGATCAGTTTCCCAAGACCTATAATAATAACCTATAATATTAATTAAAGTGTCTTCAGCAATGATATAACAGATCAGGCTTGTAAGAGTAAGAGTGATGCATTTTTGACTCCTCAGTCATTCCAGACCTTTAAGAAAAATCTGATACAGATTTTTGAGTAATACGTTTAAATAGGCTCAGGATGGGAAATGGTGTCCATGAAAGGTCACAAAACATACATTTTGATTAAAAATTATATTAGATACAAAGATTAATTTTTAGTTATAAGTGTAGTCACACTTTTAATGATCCCATTGGCTCTTGTTTAACCTCAGGAGAAACACTCTGCTTTAGCTCTACTACTAGTGGTTTTAAAGCAAAGTGGTCTCATGCTGGATGAAATAAACATTAGATTCCCCGGAGACACTTTAGAGTTCCTGCTGATATGGGAAATGCTGCTGGTGACATTCTAGAGTAGGAATCAACACTCAATCCCAAAATGTGATATGAGCAGCGAGGTTAAAGTGGGCATGAAGGCCTGTAGTGTGAACGGAGCCACGTGCAGTGAGCTGTGTGTTTGGGACTTCTCCAGCTGCATCTATAGTTAGAATGGACGTGTGTGTTTGTGTGTGTGTGTGTGTGTGTGTGTGTGTGTGTGTGTGTGTGTGTGTGTGTGTGTGTGTGTGTGTGTGTGTGTGTGTCTACCTCTAAACTTCAGTTGAAAAGCTTGTGTTTATGAGAAGCAATAGCACCATCTGCTGGTTAAGTAATTAAAGTGCACTTAAATCACTGGTTAAGTTTAGTTGTATTCTCAAACCAGCTTTGTAGTTCATTTTAATAAAACATTTTTTTTTAATTTTCTAATTTATTGTTTATTGCATGTTCCATATATTGATTTAATATGATATTGATTTTCTTTCTCTCTTTCATCCAGCTTCCTAACATGTTTGGGAATATTCGATCCACTGTCCTCTCCTTGATGATTGGCTCCTACGCTTCTTCAGCAGTCACCTTCCCTGCCGTCAAGGTGGTCATACACACACACACACACACACACACACACACACACACACACACACACACACACACACTACATAATTGTGACAAAACAGGTTATTTAGGATTTTAGTCATTAACCTTCGTGCACAGTTTAATGATGACATCATTATAAGCTAAGAAAGAAGAATGAAAAGAAAGGAGAACTTAGAAAATGTGGGATAGATTAGGTATTCAGTAAAAATAAATAAATAGGAAGTGCAAAGATGCAAAGAGATTTATTTGGATTGTCCTTTTTCTTTTTTCCACTTGTGTTCCTTTTGCTCCTGCCCCTCTCCAGTTGATTTATGATCTTGGCGTGTCATTCCGAATCATCATGTGGGTTTGGTCTGGAATGGCCTGCATGGTCTTCATCAACTGCTTCCTAAACTGGCCTGCTGAATCCTTCCCTGCACCCGAAGACATCAGATACACGTTAGTATAAATATTCTATTCTATTACATTATATTTTCCCCCTGTAGACGCATCATTGTACATGTGAGAACATGTACAAATACACTTTTTCATCCCTGAACAAAACCAGTATTGTCACTTGTAGACGACACAATATAGGGATTAAATCTAAACATTCAAAAAATATTGAAAGAAGTGTCAAAAAAATGGTCAGAAACTTTGATTTTGGGATTTCAGGTTAAGAAAAGCCTCGATATGCATGACACATGATATACACTGAGGTTCATCCAGCTTAAAATTAAACTTTCAAGACCCTTTTTTATAAATTATACATTACAATATATATACAGTGTACAGTATATTTCAATGTCTAGAGTCAGTACCTGATGGGTGAACCTTTGTATTATTATTATATATTACAGTTTTTTAACACTACATTAGTTGACTTTTTGACCCTGATGGGAAAACAGTCCAACACATATCATATCAAAATCTAACGAGCAGACTTGGCATGAAATGATCTAGACATATTCACTCTGGGGTTATTTTAGCTGTGTTAAACATTCAGTCTCTTACTCCTCTCTGCAGTAAAAAGGTGAAGCTGAGCGGGGTTGTTACAGAGGACAAGATGACCGGGGACAGGTTCATCACCCATGTGACAGTCATGGAAGACATGATGGGAGCCAAGCAGACAGAGACCGATCAACATGACTCCCAAAACAAAAGCCAGGGTGAGGAATGTTACTTTTTACAATTATTATTATTTTACACAAGCATCATAGTAATATGGGTTAAATGACTTTAAAGTGATTATATAATTGGTGGAAAAGAACAAACTACTGTTAAATGCAAATAAAACATCATGTCTAATTGCACTGATGTGAGCAGGGGGCAAGGGGGAAATAAAATGCACCTACCAATACCTTTAAAGCTCACTAATTAACATATTGCACCTCACAAACAGAAATGTAAAAACATTCATTTGTGGCTTTTAGAGGAGCAGTTAATCCACCCCCCAGCAGCATCTCAGCTGGTCACATGACAACCTCACTATGATTACATGACTCCTTGAACTGTTATTCTCCTCTTTTTTTACCTTTAAAGAGAAGGTGTGAATGCAAGGAAATAAATAGTTTTATACACTGGTGAATTCATTGTGTTATACAGTAAAAAAACCATTGCCCCCAATATGAAGATATTATTCTTTCTTTCAAAAACTACTTCCTGTTCAAAGACATTCCTTAGTTTTGTACTTATCAGGTCCCACTGATCCCGAATATCTAGGAGAAATTAAAAATGCATACCAAACAAAAGCTTGGGTCTTTGAAGGTTAAAAAATGTCAAACTACTAAACTACAAACTGCTAAAATTTGAATTGGATTTTTGTTCAATTCCAGTTCTTCATATACCACATGATAAGGTAATACATGGGTAACAGTTGTATTTATTACAGACACATACTATGTGCTACTCACCTTCTTACTTTACAACAAAAGCTGTTGGGATGATATGACCCATGATCTTACAAGTGAGAATATGAAAATTCACTTCAAACCGAGTGATCTTTCTTTTAGCTGTGCACAGGGTGAAACTCCCTGAGGCCTCAACTGAAAAGCGTCTCTTATCAAGTGTGTTGATGTCACACTTGACTGGTTCTTAGTGTTGCTGGTAGTGAATAACTACACAGTGAATTACATTTCTGTTTCTTTACTGTGCACTCTGCTAATTTTCCGTGGAATTAAACTCTCAGTCAACTGTAACAACTTTGCAGATTCCCAGAGCGGTTTCACCACTCGCTGAACTATTTTCACACATACCATCTCTCTCCCTCTGTCTCTCTCTCTCTCTCTCTCTCCAGGCTCAGTGCCACTCTGTCAATCTGTGTGCTCTCCCATCTTTCTGTGGAGCGTCATCACCATGGCAATGACACAGCTGAGGCTGATCTTCTTTATGGGCGCCATGAACAAAATGCTGGAGTTCCTGGTCACTGGTGGCAACCCCAATCGTAAGGACTTTTTTGACTTATTAATATTTTTTTATCACACAATGATGATAGGACAACTAGACATTCACATGGAGAATAATAAGTGAAGGATGCTGGCAAAACCTGGGTTAAAACTGCCTGATGGGTGTTGATGTTGAAACTAATGTTTTGCACTACATACAACAAACATTTCATTAAATAGCAGTAATCCATCTATGGTGATCACTGACCTGAAGCTGTTGTCTCTTTCAGCATCCAAAAAGATGCAGGAGGAGGTGGAGGTACAAGGTGAGCGTCCTCATGTTAACATAATGACATGTACTGGGCTGATGGGCTTTTGAAAACAAGTGGAGTTCATACGTTTTGACTGATGCTAACAATGACATCATATCAGGCCTCTGAGAGAGCCACTTTAAACCACTAAAATTGAGAAATTATTATTAAAACACAGATAACTGCTAAGTGTAAGAATGGAAGTATTTCTATTGAGAATTACAATAAAGAAATTTAAATTGAGGTTGTCCCTAAGGCAAACCACATCTTGCTGTTATAATATATTATTTGTATATTAAATATATTTAGAAATATGATGATTAACAAATATAAAACTGAGGCATAAATACTTACACAATACATAATGACTTTATATATGAATTTTGTAATGGATTACGTATAAGAACCTTGGTACTTTTGGTGATAGAAAACTATGCATATATAAGGAAATATTTTATATATATGTGTATATTTTCATTGTGTATGTTTTGTGTACATCGGGATCTAGTGAATGACTAATGCAAAAAGGGTTGATGCTATAAGCAAATGCTTCAGCCTACATCTTTTCGGTCAGAAACTGCTTTATTTATTTATCTATTTATTTTTGGTTTTTCACTTTTTTCACAAGGGAGATGAAGAAAACAAGGACAATTCTTTCTCTCAATCTCAATCTCAACCTAACTTTTATACCTAGCAGTGTGTAGACGGCTTTGAAACACCATGTTGGGAAATGAAACCTTAAAAAGCTGGACTTTGCCTAACAAGCACTGTATGAAGAGGAGGTATGTTTCGTATTAATATTGACTAATATTGACATCACTCTTTTATCTCTGCGTGTCCTCCTCAGTTGGCTTCTACTCGTATATCTTCGGTACATTGCAGCTGCTGTGTCTACTGACCTGTCCTTTAATTGGCTACATCATGGACTGGAAGATGAAGGAGCCTAAAGATGAAAACGTGACCACACAAACAGAAAAGAGGTATGATGTGGGTTTGGGTTTTGGGTTAGGCATTGTGCTGCTACATTTATAAATTGTTGTACAGTGGACAGCAAGCCAGATGTTGTACTTGTTTGCACTGTAAAAAATGAGGGACAGTCCTCTCAATAAAAGCGGTGTCATACTCCTGTATCTTGGACCCTGTAACAACCACATCTCTTCCTTAGCTGTACCTCTCTTTTGACATTTGCTATTTGTTCCCTTCAGCCAATCAGATCCCCTAAAGAGAGACAAAAAGATCCAGAAACTGACCAATGCCCTGAGAGCTTTCATCTTCACCAACCTCCTATTGGTCTCTTTTGGAATAATTTCCTTGATTGACAACCTGCCCATACAGGTTAGAAACATGCTATACATGGGTATCTACACAAATGACACGTTTCCATTCATGCTAATACAGTATGAAGACTAATGTGTGTGAATGTATAGACACACACAGATAAAGAAACACACTGCAACGCACATTCTAAATCTGTTCTCTGTCTTTCTGTCCTTCCTTATCTAACAGGTGGTTTCGTTTGTTCTGCATACTGTAGTCAGAGGATTCATCCACTCCTGCTGTGGAGGTCTCTATGCTGCTGTGTGAGTACCACCACTGACTGCTTTACAGCTCCACAAATCAATATGTCTATACTGACAATAGATCAAATCACATATGATAAGAAAGGTTATGATCTTATTGACAAACCCACAGAGAATTATCACATGACTCAGCAGTTTCCCTCAGCCCTGTGGAGCTTTTATTAAAGCCTCTTTTAGCTCATTGTTTTATCTATAAATCATCAGCATGTAATTCATTATAAACTACAACCAACTTGGTAACGACTAAAAAACACCAGGCTAGCTAGTGCTCATGAAGAAAACATGCACACCTCTGTGATTTGACATTTTTGGAACTTACCAACAGAATTGATGAACAGTATGTACTATGTATATGTTTTACTTTATTTTCATTTCAGTGGCGTATTACAAAGTTTACTATATTTTGACTGTGAATGAATGATGACGATGACTGGTCTTATTTCTGATTATTGTTAATCATTTGTCCCGCCCTGCTCTAGTTATCCAGCAAACCACTTTGGGACACTGACAGGCATGCAGTCAATGATCAGTGCTGCGTTCGCCTTGCTTCAACAACCACTGTTCATGGTGATGTTGGGACCTCTCAAGGGAGATCCTTACTGGGTAGGGAACACACACACACACACACACACACACACACACACACACACACACACACACACACACACACACACACACACACACACACACACACACACACAATCAAAGAGAAGACAAGAGTGTGTAAATGCATGCAACAGGTCTCATACAGGTGTGTAACATGCACTGACATGTCTCTCCTTACAACAGATCAATTTGGCCCTTCTCATCTTCTCCCTGACTGGCTTCCTGTTGCCAGGCTATCTGTTCTATCACCGTAGAAACTTGATCAGGGCAAAGGCAAAGTGTGACAGGTTGGCTGCCAGCCAATCAGCTAAAGAGAGTGCACCTCTATCAAACGGTGGAGCTGCTGAGAACCATGCCAATGGCCATGCAGCTAATGGATACACACCAAATGGACATACTGCTTAGATGACTGATGGGAGTGAAATGACCAAATCATTTGACTTATTTTTTTAATGGTTGTTCAGTCGTTGACCAGCTGCAAGAACGAAACAAAACATATATATTGAAAAAGTTTTCTTTTATCAGTGTTAAGTTGGGGTATCAGATATGACATATTTAATACAAACAAAACAAAACAGTTACAGCCAGTAATAGCGCCACATTTTGGCAGGGTTTGGAATGAAACAGGAAGTTACATCAGTATTCTAATGTCAGGCTTCTCATTTGGAAAATATTCTTTGACTTTGTGCTAGATTCCATCATGTTATCATTTAAAAACAACATGTAAGGGCCTCTCACTGGATCAGTTTGTAAAGCTGTCACCTCACAGCCGGAGGGCCAACCATGACTTTGCTTGTTGCTCTCCTGATTATGGGACTTCCTTTCTCCCCTAACTCCCTACAGTAAATGGCCCCTAAGTGAGAATATGTGTACATGTGATGGACCAGTGAACTTCTGGGAAAGGATCCATTGCCTAACACCCTGGCAATAAATGAAAAACACACATGAAAAATCACGGACCAATGTTAAAATAGATTAGAGTACTTCATTAATCCCAATGGGAAACTGCAGAATTACAATAGGCTCGTCACACATGGATCACAAAAAACAACAAC